>NC_079215.1:63664629-63893145 GCF_029633865.1 Lampris incognitus
CTCTTGTAGACTTGATTGACAGGGACCCCCGCGTCCTGCAGTCCACCGTCCTCTACGTGAAAGTGTGCATGCATGTTGGGCGAGCAGGGTCCGGGACGTGAACGCAGGGTTGGCGGATGACGCAGACGGATAATGTAATGCTCTCAAACCCACGACGCGAAGGGAAGCGAAAGGACAAAGACGGGAGGACGATAGTGCCCCCCCCTCCTAGTTCCCCTTATGACCTGTGTTCCATGCGCGCTCAGTCCTGTGAACACGTGACGAGCATACCTAAAGCGAGTGCATATTAATTGACCAGCAGTCCTCGTGTCAGTAACCTCACAGCTGCCTGTTCGACGCCCTCCAGTGGCTATGAGTAGTATGACCCTGTAGCGCGAGGACGCCTCGGTTGACCCAGAGGCGACGTCGTCACCACGCGTCCACACACTTGCACCGTACGGGCGGGTTTCCTGTTTACAAACACTACTGGGTGCGCGCGCAGCCAGGGGGCAAAACCCGCTTCGGCAGCTCTCAAAAGATGACGAGATGCATCATCTTTTGAACGAAGACGTTCAACATCCCAAAGGGGTCGCGTCCTTCTGGCGGTTTCTGCAGGTTTACTGCACAGCGGCTGCGCGTCATCTCTGCTGAATCCGAGCGCTGTCTCGGTTAAAACCTCTGCGCCGGAGCTGCGTTCCGCCCCCTAGCTGCGCACGCATCTCTGTGATGACGTTGCACGGAAACCCTCCTACAGCATTGAACAATCACTGGCACAGCCGACCTCAGCACACCACATCTCCGCTGTCTCGTCGGGCAAAACACAAAATCAAGTGAACAAAACCAACAAAGTATTGGATACACAGCGTGTTCAGCGCAGCTTCTCGCTTTTGTGTTGTGTTGTTTTGTTGTGTTGTGTGTTAATAGGAAGGTGTTGCATTGTTTTGCGGCTGGTTCTCGACAGCATTGTACCTTTTTAATTGCACTTTATTGTCAGGAGAAATGGCTTGCTTGGCTTTTCAGGGATGCAGTGCCCCCCCCCCCCGGTATCAGCCAAGTTTAGCTTCCTTTCTGAAGCGAATGTGTGAACATCCCAACAACACAATCACAAAGCAGAAAACGTAGAGAGAGAATGGGGGGGGGGGCTGTATGTCAACATTCTTACCCCGCAGTAGATCTCTTATGATCCTGACAGCCCATTTTGCCCCCATCAGCCGACAGCCATGCATGAGGCCAAGCCTGCCCCTCGCCGCGGGTCTCAGAATTTGACAAGGCGTTTGCTAGTTTCTTGGTGTCAACAGGTTTTGAGGGAACTACTGCAGTAAAACCAGGTGGGGAGCTTCCAAGTTGCCTGACATGGAGGGATCTGAGCTCCGACACACATGGACAGCCTTGGGAAGTCCACGCGGCAGACTGTCTAGCATCACAGCGGTGCATAGGTTGTCACGGGGCCGCCGGCGGGGCCCCGGCGTGCAGCGAGACGGCACAGAGGGACGTTCAGCCCAGAAGCTGCTTCGCTTAAGTCCGCAGAGTCACTTCCAGCTCGATTCGGGTAAGTGAAAAAGGTAGACATGTATCGAACGGGTGCCTTTCAAGTGACAATTCTTAAACAAGTAGACCGTCGCAAAGCAGAGGTGGGACCGAGTCATGTTTTCCAAGTCGTAAGTAAGTCTCTGCACTCAAGTCCCAAGTCCTGAACGAGTCATGATGCACTCTTCATCAAATTTAATGCCGTTTCAAAATGTTAACAACTGGGTGACAGTTAATATAGTACATCTACAAAAATCACGAGTACTTTTTAAGAACGTGTATTTAGCCGGGATTTATTCAGAGTGGACCTGTAATTACAGAAATGAAGAGTGATTGGCTGCACACCTTTTAAAAGCATTTTATCTTTGGGCTCTGAAAAGCTATCAAGTCTTTCAAGTCAAAAGGTCAAGTCCAGGTCAAGTCATGAAGGTCAAGTCCAGGTCACGTCACGAAGGTCAGGTCATGAGTCACCGGTGTTAAAGTCAAAGTCGAGATTTTGGTCCTTTTCAGTTTTGTCAAGTCGAGTCTAGAGTCATCAAATTTGGGACTTGAGTCTGACCCGAGTCCAAGTCACATGACTGGAATCCACACCTCTGGATCTGAGTTTTGCTGTGAAACTGAACGCTTTGACACGTCGCCCTATGTTAAACTGAACTTTGCTGCGGACTGAGGTATGTTAACTGTCTGCGTACAAAACTCATCCAGCACCGGACCACAAGTCAACCGCACCCGCCTCGCTCTCTCAGATCACACCGAACAAGCTGAAACTGCAACCAGAGGTCTGGGGTCGAACGGTAAATTCAAAAATTCCCTTTGAAATAGTCGCGCTTTTGATACGATCATTTAGCCTCCCTACTTAGCGCAATTACAGATGAGTCACCCCAGTCCAACCTGCTTCGTTTAATTAACTTCTTGGCTACAATTTGAAGGAAGTGTTGAAGGAGTCAATTTCATTTCAACCAGTGTTACGACATACAGCGGCGGGACTTCAGAGAGGCCACGACCTCGTAGCGTGCTTCATCTGCTGTTTGACAGCGAACTAATTACATCTGCCCACGCTGAAAAAGGTGTTCAACCCCAACGCTTCAGGTAACCCTCATAAATAAACCACTTGAAGCTTCAGCGCCATCCAGTGAAAATTTGCCAAAATCGTGGCGAGCAACTTAAATACGGCATAAGGAAAGAAAATGAGAAGTAGCTAAACAAATAATGTTAAATTAAAACAATTTCAATAAGGTTTTTTTTAAATGGGATATTTCACTTTGATTCCACATGTTCGATTCTGGGATTTCAGCCTGAACTGTTATCCACCACCTGCCTGCTCCACTATTTAGACTTATCCCTCCATATCAGTGAATTGCAAAACGACAAAATATGTCTTGAAAAGTACAATTTGTGACACAAAATTAAATATTGTCTGGGTGCGTTTGCTTGACAGACTCCCTTTAAATGTGTATCATAATAAAAATGAAAACGTTTCACCCGACGTGCAATAGCGTCTGAAAGAAACCTGTACGTTCCCTCGCCACGGCATCCTCTGACTGAGAAGGAATAGCTCGCTGTGACCTGTCTAAGTTGTGAGTTCACATGTTTGAATTGATTCAGCTGACATGTAAACTGACCACCAACTTTAATGTTGTGACTCTTTTTAACTACACAAGTGACATGTATCCTTTCTGGAGGTGTGAACGTTTAGAAATAAAAACTATTTTCATCTGACAGTCAGTCGAGCATCAGTTCATGTTCAACGAGCAAAATCTGGAGAAAGAGAGGGGGGGGGGGAATGAATGACCAAGGGCAGAGAGAGAAGTGAAAGTGTGAGGAGACGGAAAAAGTGGGGGGAGGGCGAGAGAAAGGCGGGAGAGCGCAGGAAGTGAAGTTGGAGAGACACCGACCGGCAGCAGAGGTGTGTTGGGTAAGGAGAAAACAAGAGGAACCTAAATCATCCTCAGTTCTGTGATGACTCAAATCGGTCTTGAACAGACAGCGACCCCTACAGGCGTAACTGTCTCCTGTCAGGACATTAGAAGAAAGTAAGCCACTTTATTTTGTCATTGTATTCTTGCAACGAATATGTTCTCTGCATTTAACCCATCCTATTGTATAGGAGCAGTGAGCAGCTGCAGCGCCCGGGGACCAACTCCACTTCTTCTTGCTCAGGGGCACAGGCAGGAGTATTAACCCTAACATGCGTGTCTTTTTGATGGTGGGAGGAGGAAACCCATGCAGACACGGGGAGAACATGCAAACTCCACACAGAAAGGACCTGGGACGGCCTGGGGTTCGAACCCAGGACCTTCTTGCTGTGAGGCAACAGTGCTAACCACTGGGCTACCATGCCACCCCACACTCTACGACACTCCACTTCCTCTCTTTTTAGGGTCATCCTCTCATTCTACTCAACACAACCCAACACAATCTAGGCTGTCAATCTTAAATAGGAGTATTTGGTAAACCGAGATCACTCCACGGAAACCAACAGAATACTTTCTGACATTGTTTTTGGCAGGTTTAAGGTAAGGTGGTCCGCTCTTGACTACTGGTAGAGTCGCTCCTCTAATCTCTTTTATCTGTATATCAGGACAACACAGCAGTGGGTCACGGCCTTTCCTGTGAGCAATGTTCATAAGTTTTGATGAACCCACATCCATAAACAAGAGACTCAAGTTACATTTGACTTCCTGTGTTAAACCAAGTCCAAGATCCAAGTACTTTAGGGGTTTTATTGCTAAAGTCTGTCCAAACTTCTGAAAAAAATAAATAAATGCAAAGTGATATATTCCTGGCGATTACACAAGCCTCACCCTTCACGGATGAGGTAAAGTGTAAATGAATCGGAACAACTCAGATCCACCACACTAGCGAGAGTTTAGAGTCCCTTCATATTTGCTTAGAGGAAAAGCAAGCCAGTGCACCTTGATGTTGCAGCCAACATCACTTCAGATATTTAAAGTTGCATTAGAAACACACCGGAAAACAAATGGAGACAGTTCTTGTGTGATTTTTGGTGATATCATTGAGACATTGCTACTTTAAACCTGCGGACGTATGATTGTTCAAATGAGCCTCAGGAGTTATTTTACTGTGTGGCTGATGAGAGCCATTAGCATCAGGATGACATGTGACTTGGTCAAAGTCGCTTAACCCTGATCCAGAAAGCACCAAATACTGTACAGCAACGGCTACTTAAATTTGTTTAGCCTGCTGCAAAACTGTGTTGGTGTCAGGAATCTAACTTTGTCCACACTGAGAGTTACCAGGCCGCATCTGAGCAAACTGCTCATCACGCTTCAGGATGTCACCTTTGCAGGAACGGTTAGAAACAGCTATAATTTTCTAAGGGGACGTCCCCTCGAAAGGTTTTGACTGGGTTTAATGAATCCAAGGATCATGATGGTACAGGAGACTGACTGAAACTCTGCATGTGTCCATTACCGACGTCTACCCGGCCAGTAGCAGAACAGGTACTGAACAGTGCTGCTGCGTAGAAGGGATATTTTTCTAGAGTGAATATCTTTCATAAAGGGGAGTGCACTTGTGTGTTGTAAGGGCTTTCTGATTGCCAAATAGCATCACACTTATACAAACACGCACACAAGAGACTGGAAACAGGGAACAGCGGAGTAACGACGAAGACAGAGAGGAGGAGGTGTGGATATATGAAAGGCTAAAGATGGCAATGAGTGTTCTTAACTCTCAAAGACAACGCGACAACCTGAGACTAGAGTGGTTCATTGGATGGTGGTGGAAAGGGAGAGGATGACAGGTGGCGTGTGAGAGGATGACGGGAAAAGAGGGAAGTGTAACTACAGATTAATGGAGACAGAGAGAAAGAGAAATAGTGCAACAAAGAGATAAATAAAGCAAAGGACCCCTCTGAAATCAAACTGGGAGCAGGAGGAGGGTTAGCAGGCTAAAAGACGGCAGAAGAGAAGAAAGGATTGAGAGGAATTCAGACAGAGGAGTAATGCTTTCAGGAGTGTGGCTGTGGAACGCCGTATCCCGGTCTGTAGATGGGCCTTCCCGTTGGAGACTGGGAGCTGGAGTAACCGGGCCCAGCAGGATAGCTGTACCCACCATAGGAGTAGGAGGCGGGGTAGGGTGCCGGGCCACTCTGGGGATGGCTGGGGATGTACTGACCGAACGCTGAGCCTGGATGTGGGGTAGGGAAGGAGGGCAGGATGGGGTAAGGGCAGGCAGATGAAGCTGGAGGCCCAAACCCAGGCCTGGGGCTGGGGTAAGGGGGGCCTGAGGCTGCTGCAGCTGCAGGGGCAGGGTTGGGAGGAGAGACAGGGTAGGGGCTGTAGGGGAGGCCGGAGGAGCCCCCTGCTGCTGAGGAGGAGGGTTGGGAGACATTTTGGTAGTTGGCAGACTGAGCGGAAGGTTTGGAGCTCGGCTGCTGCGCCTGATGATTTGTCGTTGTCGTCGGCTGATTCCATGGTGATGGAGAGGCTACCGGGTCCTGGCTGATGCATGCTGATGACGTCATGCCAGAAGGATCACCACTCTCACTCCTCTGGCGGATGATCTCCTGAAGTTTCTCTGTTCTCACTCGTCTTTTGTGAGCGAGGGAGCGCAGGGAGAGAAACTGCTCAAGGAAGGAGTCCAGAGGCAGGGAGCCCTCCAGAAACTCATCTGCTAATGCCTAGAGAGAGGGAGAGAGGGAGGGAGGGAGAGAGAGAGAGAGAGAGCGAGCGAGAGAAAATGGTCCAATGTTAACTCACATATCATAATACAGGAATTATTCCTGATTTGTGCTTTTGCAAATTTTCAAACTGACATCTGACTCCGCTTCTGTTTTGGCGCCCTCTGTCTGTAGCCTGGAGAACAATGCCTCTGGAGACACCTGGCCTACCATCCCATCTGATGGAGGAGTTGGTGGAGGATGATGGATTGGGAGCAAGCGATAGAAAGAGAGAGAGAGAAAGAGAGAGAGAAAAGGTTAGATGTATTAGGGACAGTGATGGTCAAGACAACAGAGTAAGAAACAGCATCAGTGGTACAACGTGTACGTTTGAGGGGGTTTTCAGCTCGCCTTGAAAATGGTGCCCAGGGAGGCATTAAAAAGGCTGGACACTTATATGGCCCTGCAGAGGGGTGGTATTTATGAATAATGCATAACGACGTTTTAAGTCTGCATTGCACTGATAAATCACTTGGTTGCTGCTTGACACCTCATTAGAGCCCAAACGACACAGGATTTGTAAGACCGACACCGATTTCGATATTTGGGAATTTAAACATCCAATGATATATCAGCCGATATTGTTCTTTTTTTCAGAAACACATAACATAAAGATTCTCCCTATATGTCGTGTAGTTATTTCAGCGTCCTCACCAGGACAGCGACATAATGCAGTTTAAAAATAAACTTGCTTGTCATAAATAGCGCCTAACTCTAGACCTAATCCATCTCAAACCATGCAGGAAACTGGTACAGTCACCTCGGGTACACGCTGCTGTTGACTGCATCCGATACTACACGACTGTCGGCAACGAGGACTCGCTCGCAACTTTGGGATTTCACACTACACGTTTAAAAGAGGAGCTTTGCTTGGCTACCACGCCATGTTAGAGTCTTGTTCAGCGTCTGTAACTACAGACATGCGAGTCGCAGACATATTTACTATCGCTTCATTTGGGCAGAATAGGTTTAACCGCTCATTGACGTTAGCGGTCGTGTACTGAGAAGCATGGCATTAGCTAGCTCTGTGGCTAACCTGATTTAGCAATGGACAGTGTGATAAGCTGCTTTCAGCCAGTTTATGTTGCCAGAGATGTTTTAGGAATGACGAGGGAGAAACGATAGCACCGTTGTTTGTTTACTTGCTAGAACTGTTCCCTCAATAAACCTACAATCAAGTCAGTCGACAGTTTAGCCTACACCGCTCAACTACCACAAAGTTAAACACAATTTTGATGTTTGACTGACGGTACTGCAGCAAAACCAGGCATGGCTGACACGAATGTTGTCAGGCTTATTTAGGCTAAGAGGAGCAATAATGGGGGATATTTATTACTATTTCATGTATTTCATGTGACAGTTACCAACTTACCATGAACACAGACGAGCTCTGCTGTGGGGTACTCTGCACCGCGGCGATGTCAGATTTAGGCTGGATATTTGACAGACAGTCACTCCGGATCCAGCGGCTTCGTCTTACTCGGTTTCACCCAGCGATGGTGGCAAGAGGACGCCAGCTCACCTCCGAGTGGCCACATGGGAAGCCACTGGCTCTGGAGTAGTCTGTCGAATATCCAATCTAAAACCGGCTTCACCGGGGTCTACTCTACTCGACTCTGCTTGGGTGAGCTGACTGTTGTGATTTGCGGCATTCCAAACACGTGTGTTGCCAACAGCGGCGTTACAAACTACGCAACAACAATCTTCCGTCTCTCCGTTTCTTTTTTGATTGTCATTTATCGGCCGCTATAAACACAGATACCGATTTATCTGAAATTAGCTCATATCGGCACGCCGATTAATCAGTCGGACTCTACACCCTATTAACTAAGCTTGCAATAGATGAGTAAACTCATCTATTTCTAATTCTACTGCAACGAGCTGGTGCTGGTCTAAACTGTGAGGAACCTGCTCATCTCCAACAAGCCTGCTGAGAAAACAAAGTGAATGCCTCCCTCTTTAGTCAGACTCATACCTACACCTCTAGGTGGCGTAACAAAACAAGGCCCACATGTTTCAAGGGGGGGGGGGATTCCAGCATGGCCTACGAATAAAAAAATTATATGCCATCCTGATTTTAAATTGGTATACAGTCTGTTTCTGTTTTTCTGTAGTATAGATGTACTTTTATGCAACCATGTTATCTAATAAGCCATGTGGTGTTCAGGATATACTGGGCGCAAGACGGAATCATAACAGGAAAATCTGGTTTGTTCTGGATGAACTGTCAAGGAGGCAATGTGATGACATTTACTGACACCATTATTATGGTTAACCAATGAGGATTGTAAAGAATCAAGACAAAGAAGTATGCCAAGTTCTTTTCATTGTCTACAATACATGTTCAGCTCATAATATCTGAATAGTTTGGATGAAGACAGACAGGCTGATATCAGAAAAGGCTAACAAAATGACAACAAACGGGATTTCACTCCAACCTAAAACGACCATGGGTGGTGACAATGACCGCCCACGGTTTTTAAACTCTGTCAAGATAAATACCCAATTGAGATATTAATGTATTGCATATGTTAGTGTGTCTGTTATGAAACTAACTGACACCAAACTTAACATTTTAAAAACTTTAATACAATTTTTCAAACAATTTAAAATGGCGGCTGTCCAACGTCTGTAAAAACTGCAGCGTCTCGGTGGTAGTCATGGTGCGTCTATAACCAGACATGTTGGCCATAACCAAAAATCAAGTTTAGACTATTTCTCTGCACTGGAGGACGCTAGTGTGTTTCTAGGACAGAGCAACAAACTTCACGAAGGAAATGACGCCACCAACACACGTCATAAATACTGACATGACGCACACCATCACGCGTAAATTACGAGACGGTGATGTTGACCGTCCATGGTCGTTTTAGGTAGATCTGATCATAACTTCTTCTTTTTTGTGCGACTGATCTAAAACTCGTTTTAATGCAAATATATGCAATTTTAGGAGAATTCAGGGAGCGGTGGCGTTTTTTTTCCCCCCCACAGAGTTATTAAACTTTGAAAATCCAAAACGACCATAATGACCATCTTGGTCGTTCTACTGTTAAATTTGGTCGATCAAAACAAAGTATGTTATATTGATGGTAACTTCGAAAATGTGAATGAGTTTGTATCCCAACAGTGTTTTTTTTTAACCACTGCCTCTCAGGACATATGTAATATATCTGTAATTGGATATACCTCCTAAACAGAATATGAATATATTTTTTCCAACCCCCAGAACAAAACAAAAAAAATCCATCTAACAGTCTGTAACCCAGAACCCATCTCTCCATACCGCTATACCTTCTTCCCTCCATTCAACCATTCAGGACAGGACCCAATCTTGACTGTAGGCTTATATCTAGTTCTCTAGACTATCTCACCACTAAACTGTTAAACAGTGCATCCTTCCTCCGATTTCTTCATCTATTGCTTCCTCCCTCTCTCCCCCTTCTTCATATGGAGAGGACCATCAGCTATCTATCCTCTCAGTTCTTCAATACTCTCTCCATCCATTGCCACACCATCCCCCTCAGCGGATCTGTCCTCTATCAAACAGTGATCTTGACATGTCTTTTTTTAATCATCTTTCTTCCCATCACCGCCCTCACCCATCTCTCTCCTCCTACCTCTCAGGGCACAGTGTTGTCTGTAGGCATCTCTGACACTCTCCAGTTGGGAGTACCTCTCCACCAGCGTCTCTTTCTGGCTCTCAAGTTGAGGCTTCATGTCCAGGTTCTGCTCAGCAAGGCTGCGGTTTGAGGCCAGCGCCATTTCTCTCTCGAGCTGGATGTTCTGGATCTGAGAGAGAGGAAGAGAGAGATTTTGATTTTTAACAATACTTTCATAAAAGATTCTAAATGTTACAAAACAAGAATAATAGACAGGATAAAAACCAACACTTTCAGTAACATAGGATTCACAGAATCCAAATCATCTCAGTAGACTCCCAAAGATCAGCTCATAATCCACAACACAGCAAAGCACGTTCTTATAACACTACACACTGCAAACTTTCCAGATTTTTCATCATTCTGTACTAATAAAAATCTACTTTTTTTTGGTATTTTCTGCCTTTATTGGATGGTGATAGTAGAGAGAGACACAGGAAAAGCAGGGGAGAGAGAGGGGATGACATGCAGCAAACAGCCCGGGCCGGATTCGAACCCAGGCCACTGCACTAAGGACTCAATCTTGTGTGGCATGTGCTCTACCAGGTGAGCCACCGGGGCGCCCTCATAAAAACTTACTTTTAAACGAGCTTTTAACATCTTTTAGCATCTGTTTCTTCTGCTCAGGTACACGGCCATCTTTGCCCTCACCTGAGCGAAATTAAAAAGCTGGCATTTGTACCTGTAGCCCAGAATGACCATGGGTTTAGATAAGACTTCCCCAAACGGCCCGAAAACATTTTCCAGCATTGTAAAAAGTGGAAGCAGTCGACCACATTCCATGAAACAACGAAAAACAGTTTCCCAGTTAGTGCAAAACAGGCAATCATGGCTGACTTCAGAATTAATGACAGAGACGACAGTATTAACAGCCACAATACCATGTAAAACCCTCCACTGCAGGTCAGCAGCTCGTTTGATCAATGGTGGTTTATACAGCGCTCTCCACTTAGGCCCAACACTGTCACCCAGACCTAAGTGAGCCCTCCACAGGGTGTCAGGTTTACCATTCAATTTGTCCCTGTGCAATACATTGACCTTCCATTTGGATCTTTAATGAAAGAAAACTTAGAGGAATTCACACTTTCTAAAAAAGGTCCTGTACAGTCCTCAAAATCTGGGGAAACATCAGTTTCCTCAGGTGTAACAGAGCCATTATAATACTGGATCAACAGTGTTCGCTCACTACCTGCGAGAGCTTCCCTCCGTTTGTTAAGCAGCAGAGTGAGGACACGAGTTGATCTCAGCTCTAAGCGGGAGGCAAGAGGAGCTGCGCTGTCCACGTTTGGACCTGCAAGCTGAACTACATGTCCCAGAGTCACCACATTAGACACAGAACCACCTGAGCAGAGTGGGCCCCACTTGACAGACTTGCACTGAAACGGGTACCCTGTATGACTGGTTTCTGGAGCAGCCAGAACACTGAGCTGTGTTGTCTGTTCCACACCTTGAACAGTCCACGACACAATTCAGGTAGTTCCTTGACGTTAAGCTGCTTTAAGTCATCAAAACCAAAGATCTGTTCAGTCCCAGGCCACCTAGCTGACTCAAAATGGTGAAAGCCAGCAACCCCCACACTAAATCTGTAGGACTGCACAGAAACCTTTGTAGGAAATGGAAACGGGAGGTAGCCCCCCTGCTGCTCAGGTGGATCAGGCCCTGTCCTCCTTCAACCCTCAGCAGATACAGCACATTC
Source organism: Lampris incognitus (assembly GCF_029633865.1). NCBI lineage: Eukaryota > Metazoa > Chordata > Actinopteri > Lampriformes > Lampridae > Lampris > Lampris incognitus. Next base: position 63,676,175 of record NC_079215.1, read on the forward strand.
TGAGGCACCTAGTGAAGTCTGTCCTAGAAGAAGTTAACAAGAGTCAGTGAGGTAATTGGCCGGATACAACTGGGGAGAAAAGGGGGTGGGGGCATTTACAAAGACTAACCTCTCCACTCCCACAATTGGGGCATAAATATTAATAAACACAATTTTTACATTTTCATACACTGCTCTTACTTTTAACAGATGGCCTTTAATGACCTCTTCAGACTGAACAGACGGAGGAATAAAATTCCTGGAAAAAAGAATTCCAACCCCACAACTGTTACTGGTTTTGACTTGAGGTTTCACCAGTCCATTCTGTCCTCCAGTCAGCCTCATTATCAGCAGTACTGTGTGTCTCTTGTACAAAAAACACATCTAACGTTTTAAGAGCACACAACTTGAAAGGAGAGGCCCTTTTCTCATCATCCCTTGCTCCATTTAAATTTCAGCTGTCTATTCTCATGTCCCACAGAATACAGAAATAAAGCTGTAAAACAAAGACAAATTAACAGAGAAAGAATAAACTGAAAAACTTATTCATCATCCTCTTGTTTTTTGACCTTTTGAACTAGTTCTTTTAGACAATAAGTCTCTTGTTCGGTGAAAGCTTTCTCCCCTAAACCACCAGGACTTCTCAGAAAGGTCTTGACTGAATCAAAGAAGAGTTGTAAATCGGGGAACGCTTTCTCAACTTTAACCTCTGTGGCTCCCTTAGTGTCCTGCAGGAACTACTTAATACTCACTAAAGAGTCTCCATTCTGTTTGTGAGCCCATGTCTGTGAGGAAGCTAGAGACTCCCCATCGCTCTCCTCATCACCTTCACTTTCATCCGACTGCAGACTCCCTACTCTGACGAGACATTTTTATTGCTTTACTAGAAGACTGACACACATCACCAGGTTTCCTCTCCTTATCCTTGTCATTTAGAAGAGTCCCTCTACCGAGATCTCACTTTCCTCCTCCAGAAAGCATTCTGCTTCCTTTGTTTTCAGTCTGTGTGTCCATTACGGCACAGTTAATATCATCAGTCTGACACTTTTCAATAACCTCTACGACAGCATCTACGTATATGTGTAGGACCCGGATCATCAGCACCTGGACTAGCAGAACCCGGATCATCAGCAACTGAACCAGATGCCCCCAGATTAGCATCAGCAACTGAACCAGCAGCCCCCGGACCAGCAGAACCCAGATCAGCAGCATCTGAACCAGCAGCCCCCAGATTAGCAGAATCCGGATCAGCAGCACCTGAACCAGCAGCCTGAAACTCAGATTCACTCTGTTTTTTTTTTCCTGCTGTGTATTTTCCTGCTTTGAGCTCGGTGCTGCAGTCCGAGTTTGCTCAGCGCCCTGTGCTGCAGCCTCACCCTCGTTTGACTCAGTCGTTGGTTTCTCTGGAGAGGAAGGGATGAGGTGACCCTCCATTCCAACGCCAAAACATTTCATTTTCTCCGAAGACACATAAACAGTGTAGTCAAAATAGGGGTGCGCGGTATATGAGGTAGACGGTATAAGTGATATAAATTTGGCCTACGGTAGAGATTTGGACTCTACCGACCAATCGCCATAACGCTTGTCGATGACGTCATCGTATCTGCCTCAGTGTGACAATGGCTCCAAGCACAGACACCACGGAGCAGGAGGAGCTGGTTAAAAAAACCGGTGCTACGTCAGTGATTTGGACTTGGTTCGGATTTAAGAAGTGGGATAGTGAGCAGAAAAATGTCATTTGCAAGATGTGTCGAGTGACAGTGCCTGCAAACAAAGGTAACACGAGCAATTTGTTCTACCATCTAAAAACAAAACATGTCCTCGAGCATGAGGAGCCAGAGGATGCGCTCGACTCAAACGCCCAGTCAGTCTCCGAACACAGGAGAGAAGAAAAAAGTTTGCCCTACTACCCAACCTCTATTGCGCAAGCTTTTTCGAAGAGTACCCCCTATGATAAAAAGAGTAAGCGTTGGACCGACATTACAAAAGCCATTACGATACACTTATGCAAAGACATGGTCCCTTTCCAAACCCGCAAGTACTTTATTAATGAGACAGAAATGTCCAAACTGTACGGCCAGCTCCGAGAGGAAGTTGAAAAAGACCTCCGTGAATTAAAGTATTTCGCAACTACTACGGACTTGTGGTCGAGTCGCACCATGGAGCCTTATATCAGCCTCACGAAGCAAGTGAACTGAGTAAACACCAAAGTTTAGAATTTGTGTTTGCAGCTTGATTTTAATTTGAAATATGCTGGGTTTTTTTCTTAACTGAAAAAATGCTAAGTGTACTTTAAGTATTTCTTTCTTAAAAAATATCTGCAACTTGAGGAATTTGGTGTTGAGTAACACTTTTGCACTATAGAAGAAAAGCCTGTTGTACTTGAAGTAGTGTTACTTAAGAGTATTATTTTATTTTTGTGTCCTTTAAGATGTAGAAAAATTAGTGTTTGGTAACTTTTGCAGTATTTTGCATTACAGAAAACAACCTGTTGTACTTGGAAGTACTGTTTACAATATCTAGTTTATTATTGTGTTCTTGAAGTGAGAAATTATTGTTGGCGACCTTTTCACTGTTTTTGCAATTTGCATTATAGAAAACCTCTTTTACTTGAAGTACTGTTTACGATATCCACTTTATTTTTGTGTTCTTGAAGAAGTGAGCAATTGTTGTTGACAACATTTTCACTATTTTGCATTATAGAAAACAGCCTGTTGTACTGTTTTTATTTAAAATATCAGCAATGTTATTTGTGTTCGTTTGCACTATTTTGCACCATAGAGTGCTGAGTTTTAATTTTGAGTTTTGAGATCTGCACAATAAATGTTCTCAAAATTACATTATATCTGTTTTTGTTTTTTTGTTGTTGTTTTTTATCAATTTAGCTTTGCTAAGGGACTATATAACCCATTCAGAAACACTTCCACTATAATTTTTACACTTAAGTTTATATCGCGATATATACCGTTACCGTGAGGGGATTCAATTTATACCGCGATATGAATTTTAGGTCATATCGCCCAGCCCTAAGTCAAAACCATCTACTCTGAACTCCAACATCAAATTTAGCTCCTCAGTGTTGTTGCGCCTCGTGTTGTTGCTCCTCAGTGTTGCCTCCTGAAGGAAACAACACGTTTTAAATGTGGAGATTTAAAGCCAAGAGGAATCCGTTTTATAGGGGATATTAATTGTCAGTGTCTCACCAGTGCAACATTTCACTTCTAATGAACTGAGGGACTTTGGACAAAATGCTCTTTCTGGCCGGGTTAACCAGCAGCACCACCTGAACAAAGGTGTCTTGGATGACAACACCACGATGACTTTATCAACACTATCCAGAAAAATAACGACTCCAGTATTCATCCTAGACATGGACTTTACACTGTCATAACCAACAATTCCACCGATCCCTAAAATGCAGTCTTCCACAAAGCAACTGACAGTCAGACGGAGTTTAACTCCACATCGGTGTGTGAGCTCCTCCAGCCGCACGCCTCCGATGCCATGAGTCTGCATGACTCACAGCCGGGCCGGTCTGAAACGCTCCGGGATCAGAACAACACTACGATGATAAATCTGTCAAAATACCAAACCAAAGATGAACAACGAAAGATGCACCCACGCTGAAACACGCACTCGCTCTCACCGTCTTCCATTCCCAGCAGTCACTCAGAGAGAGCGAGAGAGAGAGAGAGAGAGAGAGAGAGAGAGAGAGAGAGAGAGAGAGAGAGAGAGAGAGAGAGAGGTTATGATGGATGATAGGGAAGAGATGAACAGATGAATAGATGGCAGAAATGCAGGCTCTGGTCAGGGACAGTCTGGTGCTAAATACACAGATGGGAGCAGTATGACAGTACTTTTATTTGGAAATGAACAGATGAAATTCACGAAACAGGAAAAAAAAAATTAAATCCCTGACAGAAGAAAAAAGAGGAGGGGGAGAGAAGACCGGTGCTATTTCTGTTGTCCCGCTGAAGGCTCGGAAACTGAAAGCAACTTCAGAAAGGAGGGATGAATGCAGCTGGATGCATAGAACTGGAGCGGAAAGTGGGATTCTTGTCCAAGTTGTGCTCCGTTAGCCTGTTAATCCTCCTACGTAAGGAGAACAATAGGAGTGAAGAAAAGAGAGAGAAACCATAGGACAGAAATAAGTTGAGGAGTGAAAAGGAGGGATGAAGGAACAGCTACGTAGGTGTGTGGATAGATGGAAAAGGAGACAGGCTAGCATCCCTGTCAGATTCTGGAATCAATAGAGACAAAACATGTAGGGGTATGTGACTCGATATTGAGCAGATTATCCATCCATCCATCCATTATCCAAACCGCTTATCCAGCTCTCAGGGTTGCAGGGATGCTGGAGCCTATCCCAACAGTCATTGGGCGGCAGGCGGACAGACATCCTGGACAGGCCGCAAGTCCATCAAAGGGCCGACACACACCTAGGGACAATTTAGTACGGCTGATCCACCTGACCTACATGTCTTTGGACTGTGGGAGGAAACCGGAGAACCCGCAGGAAACCCATGCAGACATGGGGAGAACATGCAAACTCCACACAGAGGACGACCCGGGACAAGGTTGGACCACCCCGGGGCTCGAACCCAGGACCTTCTTGCTGTGAAGCAACCGCGCTAACCACTGCGCCACCGTGCTGCCCAGAGCAGATTATATTTCTGCTGAATCCTGAGCAGATTAAGTTTCTACTGGATCCTATCATAAAGATATTTGCTCTTCTTCTTCTTGCGAACTTCTTTTGGTGTGCAACAGTTAAAAGTTGAAATGATTAGTTGACGGATCGATTAGTTGATCAACAGAAAATTAATCGACTACAATTTCAGAAGTCAATTAATCATTTGGTATTTTTCAGTAAAAATACTACACATTTGTTGATTGCAGCTTCATAAATGCTAAGATTTGCTTGCCTTCCTCTAATTTATATCATTATGAAATTAATATTTGGGGGTTTTTTGGCTGCTGGTCAGAGAACAGTCTTAGGACATCACTTTGGACTCTGGAAACTTAAGAGGGTCATTTATCAGTAGCAGGATAAGTGGTTCGGATAATGGATGGATGGATGAACAAAGATTAAACAATAAAATTATCGAAAGATTGATTATGAAAATTGTTAGTTGCAGCCTCAGTAACACTGCTGCTGCACTTCCTGCTCTCTGGCTCCGCCCTCAAAGCCGACTAGCCACACGGCAAACAAAAAACTCACAGAGAAGACCATCTAGAACACAAACCCCCTTTCTCTCTCTCGTTCTTTCCATCTTCTTCACTTTCCTGCAAGTTTTCCTCACCTAACTTAAACCAAAACCCAAAACCAATGGGCGGCACGGTGGCCCAGTGGTTAGCGCTGTCGCCTCACAGCAAGAAGGTCCTGGGTTCGAACCCCGGGGCTGTCCAACCTTGGGGGGAGCGGGGTCATCCCAGGTCGTCCTCTGTGTGGAGTTTGCATGTTCTCCTCGTGTCCGCGGTGGGCTTTCTCCGGGTGCTCCAGTTTCCCCCACCATCAAAAGAAACATGCATGTTAGGGTTAATACTCCTGTCTGTGCCCCTGAGCAAGGCATTGGGAAAAGAACTGCCGTCGGTCCCTGGGTGCAGCATGAAGGCGGCAGCCCACTGCTCCTAGCTACACAGATCAGCTAGGATGGGTTCATTTGCAGTAACTGAATTTCCCCAAGGGGATTAATAAAGGAAAATTAATAATAATAATCCATCCATTATCCAAGCCGCTTATCCCAATTGGGGTTGCGGGGATGCTGGAGCCTATCCCAGCAGTCACTGGGCGGCAGAATGGGAGACACCCTGGACAGGCCGCAAGTCCATCACAGGGCCGAGACACTCGCACCTAGGGACAATGTAGTATGGCCGATTCACCTGACCTACATGTCTTTGGACTGTGGGAGGAAACCGGAGCACCCGGAGGAAACCGACACAGACATGGGGAGACCATGCAAACTCCACGCAGAGGACGACCCGGGACGACCCCCAAGGTTGGACAACCCCAGGGTTCGAGCCCATAATAATATAATAATAATAGAGCCCATAATAATAATAATAATAAAACCGGCACTACCAAAATAAAAAAAAGGAAAAATACAGGCAAAAGACAACACCATCCATTTTTCCTAGCGTACATTTTGGAAGTTACATGTGTCTAAACTGACGCACACACACACACACACACAAATGTGCAGGTTCTCTTGCTGGTGTTTTGGCATGAGTGTCGGCTGACACTTAAGTAAGAAGTTGTTAATTTCTACAGCGAATAAAGATATTAAAAGGAATTGCTGATGTTCACAACATGTTTTTCTGCAGTCCGTTTACACAGGGGACACCACCGTCCTCTACATCCACACCCCTTTATATCCTTTTTTACATGTCAGTGGGTAAAAATGAGCGCTTGCTTACTCTTGAACACATACAGAATACAGTTGCAGCCACACACAAATAAAATGAATAATATGTAGATGAATATTAAGTTGAATAACATGGTCCTGGGATGCCAGGGTCTAGATTCTGGGTAAGCGCTGCAAGACAGGACTGTGTATCCATCATTACTCTCTACAGCTAATCTGGTTTAATCTCAACTCATAACCGATGGACTGATGATGACTGGGATGCTGTCACTGGTTCGGAGGAGGATAGTGGTACAGCTGAGCTATGCCCTTTCATTATTTTTCACGTAACTACTTCCTTTAGCGCAGTTCAGATAGTCACCAGAAAAAAAGTCAGGATTTTGTTTCTGCCCAACACAATTTGAAGGAACATATGGTTCACCCTTGTTGGTGTATAATAGTGTAATGACCATGAATGAGTAGACTCGTTAGCCGGTTGGCTAACGGGTCAGACCCTTTAGTCGACTGGTTAACGTAGTAGCCCGTGGTGCAGGAGACCTGGGTTAGCGCCCCGGCTGCAGCGGTTCTCAGCTGCCTCCTGAATTCACTACATCGGTGTCAGAAGTGGGATGGTGAAACCGTGAGGCCATCGGAAGCATTTGTGCCTAGAGACGTGAGGGAGCTGATATGCTGAAGCACGGGGACACGCTTCCCAAAGGAGGGGGGTAGTGTAACAACCATGAATGAGTAGACTCGCTAGCCGGTTGGCTAACGGGTCGTACCCTTTAGTTGACTGATTAACGTAGTCGCCCGTGGTGCAGGAGACCCGGGTTTGCATTCCGGCTGCCCCCTGAATCCACTACATTGGGGATCAGAAGTGGGACGGTCAGACCGTGAGACCATCGGAGGCACGTGCGCCCAGAGGAGTGAGGGAGCTGATATGCTGAAGCGCGGGGACACATTTCCCGAAGGAGGGAAATTAGCGTAACGACCACATAAGATGAGACTCGCTAGCCCTTGGCTAATGGGTCGGACCCTTTAGTTGACTGGTTAGCGTAGTCGCCCGTGTAGTGGGAGACCCGGGTTCACGTCCCGGCTTTGGTGGTTCCCGGCTGCCCCCTGAATTCACTACTACCTTGACTTGCCATGTTCATGGTTAAAAAAAATTTTTTTTTAAATTGCTAATGGATCTCAAACTTCCCTGCCATAGAGGTGACACTCCATGTCCCAAGGACCAATCTGCGATGCCGGAGGTCGGCACACCCCGGTTCCCGCCTTTGCCTGCCGCCCGGCCTGCATTGCACCCTACCCCAATGCTCATCCCCGCATGTGGTGGGTCCACGGGGTGGTGGCTCCATGTTGTTTTTTCGGGCTGGGCCCAACCGGGCCCCATGGGCCAAGGCCCGGCCACCAGACGCTCGCCGGCGAGCTCCCCTCCCAGGTCTGGCTCCGGGAGGGGGCCCCGGTTTCCCTTTTCCGGGCGAGGCGCTGTAACTCTGCTGGTGTAAATTCACTGGGTTTTTTGGGAATCGCTCTTAGTCTGGTCCCTCCCCTGGGACCAATTTGCCTTGGGAGACCCTACCAGGGGCTATTGCCCCCGGCAACACAGCTCCCAGGATCACCGGGACACACAAACCCCTTCACCACATTAAGGTGACGATTCTCGGAGGAGTTTAAAGCTCCTCCAAGAATCGTCAAACTTGAAGGTTGCCTCATGTTGAAGCTGGACGTTGTAAAACAGCGTCAGACATCATTTAGAACTGGACAGACAAAAACTTGACTGTCTGCTTAAGCACTGAGGAACTTTCCACTTTGCTGAATCTTGTTGCTAGGCGTCGACCCAGCCCACTGGCACAATCATGAATTATCTGCTTTTTTAAAACAGGAGGCTAACAGGACGGCCTTACTAATATGTTCCACACTGGGGGGAAAAACCCAGATACAACCGGGGCTTTCTTTCAAGTTTAAATTACTTCATTTTACACTCGCACCAAGTCATTTCTCTTGCTCCGTCTGTGCCATTCCTGGACTTTTTTTTTGCTCTTCTATGTGACGGAGGAGCCACTAAACGTCCTGCTCTCCAAACTGTGGAAGTTTACAGATGGTTTGGAAGTACGTTGCTTCAAATGAATCTGGATTTTGCTTTCCATTTAAAACATTCTGAATAAATATAAAATAAATGAAGATTAGTATGACTCTTTGAAAAGGAGGTATGATAGTTTTGGAAGACGTGAATGAATGCTCCACTGGGCCATGTTAAAGCGCAGTCAGAACATTCAGCGATTCAACACAGTGGTAAGTCTCTCAGTACGGAAGCAACTCGTGACGTTTTGGTCTGTACGATTCCACATGATGAACCTATCCTTTAAAGGCAGAACGAGTAGGATATTCCTCAAAATCAATGTACAGACTCGGGGGGCGTCCGGTTGGCGTAGCGGTCTATTCCGTTGCCTACCAACACGGGGATCGCCGATTTGAATCCCCGTGTTACCTCCGACTTGGTCGGGCGCCCCTACAGACACAATTGGCCGTGTCTGCAAGTGGGAAGCCGGATGTGGGTATGTGTCCTGGTCGCTGCACTAGCACCTCCTCTGGTCAGTCAGGGCACCTGTTCAAGGGGGAGGGGGAACTGGGGGGAATAGCGTAATCCTCCCACGCGCTATGTCCCCCTGGCGAAACTCCTCACGGTCAGGTGAGAAGAAGCGGCTGGCGACACCACACGTATTGGGGGAGACATGTGGTACTCTGCAGCCCTCCCTGGCTCAGCAGAGGGGGTGGAGCAGTGACCGGGACAGCTCGGAAGAGTGGGATAAGTGGCCAAATAAAATTGGGGGGGGGGGGGGAGAAGAAAATCGATGTATAGACTCATAAGGAAATAACCCCTCTCAACCATCACTTGTGACCCACTAGACGGGTGTGGCGGTGTCTGTATCCGCAGAGACCCTGTCCTTTCTTATTCGGCTGTGTACGGGACGTTTCTGGGCATTAACCTTTGGGCAGCGGGACTCTAAAAAAGCATGGCGACCAGGTACCAGATCGAGATCGTAAGCACGCATCCCAGAGGAGGCTACGACAATGGTGGACACAGCGCCGAAAAAAGACGCCAATTTCGTGAGGCGAGACGTGAAGAGGACAAAGCTGGTTCCAAAACGAGAGTGAATCTGGGACTGGCTTCCACCCGCTGGCGAGCCCTGATGGAGAGGATGGGAGTGCAGAGCCTGTACACTGGGATGTGTTCTGGCGACTGCAGTCAGGGGGCGTGTTCGTGTCGCTGAGGAGGGGCCAACTTTGAATGTTGCGTTTAAAAACCTCAACCAACAAATCCTCCTCATCTTACCCTTAAAGACGCAACGTATTGAATTCTGACCTCTACTGTTCGTCCACTGGAATAACAAACACAAATCAAACCAAGCAAACCAGCAAATTCCACAGCAAGGCAGTGGGTGCACAGCACATGGTGGCGATCTGCCAGAGTGGTTTACTTCCAGAGGTGCAGTGGAGGGCAAAGGCAACAAAACCAAGGTTACCCACGTTTTTTTAAATTTACGAGTATATCACCGTTTAATTTAAGTCCCTAACATTTAGCAACCTGGGCTGATATTTACTACTCATATTACACTTCAGGAAAGCAATATAGAATACATCCGCCTCTACACATAGAATATTTAACTTCTCTAATGCATCTACATGGATGAAACCTACGTCAAGCAACACACATTACATATATATAACTTGCTTGTACTTGATTGCTTTGTACTGCCTACAGTTTTCCTTCACTAGAGACGGGCTTTGTCTTCACTTTCAGCTCATTGTTGACATTATTCAGCCTGAAGGTGGTGCCTCTCCCCTCGCTATAAATCTATGCTCGTGCCTCAGAAGTTGAGAACGCCATCTAGGGTGAAGATAGCCTGTTGACGGCGATTTACATTCCCTATACAATGGGCAGTACTAGCAGTCTTCTCACATTACAGGGAGCCATTTCATTCACTGTTAATATCAAAAATATCGCTTAATTCCACTTTAAGGGTCAGTCTTTGAAAAATAAAACTAAACCAAAAATAAAAAATAAAAACAAAACACCCAGGTTAGGTAAACCAGTTCAGAAATGTTGCTACACTCGAGTGACAACCATACTGCTTTCTTGGACTGGCTCAAATATTGTTTTTGCGTTATATGTTCACCAAACTTGATTGCGATGCAGCTTCACTCAAATGTCAAAATGCATTAAAACCAGCTGTTGAATCATTCTCTAAAGAGCCAAGATTCATTAGCTAGTCAGCAAAAAAACAATCTATAATTAGGTTATAGACTTTGCTCGGCATTATGCAACTGGATGTTTTTCTCTGCAATAAGTTGGTGCTGCTCAACATACTGGTATTTTATAATGGTAATTTTATAATGGTTCATAATGGCGTTTCATACTACATAAGGGCATGCAAACCTCCAAGAGCTGCCCTACTACAAACAAATCAAGCATCGGCTTCTTCAGTTTCAGGATGGGGCACCCAACAACTGTAAATGGCACTTAAGTGTTGGTTTTAGTGTGACATAATCCTTTTTCAGAGGCACCTCCATCCCACTAAGAAATAATCCTGGCAGAAACACTGACCCATGAAATGTTCTTCACAACACTTGCAAGTGATTTTATAGCATTAAAATAATATTCACAATCTAAACTCTTTATAAACTCAAGATCTACATTTCATACCCACACAATCTTGGGCCAAATCCTTTTCCTTATTTTTATCATGAGACTACAGTTTTCAGTGGTGAGGTTAAACTTCTACACTTGTTTTAGGCTACAAACCATAGGCAATCCTTCACACCTTATGCGATAAGGAAACCGGGTAAAGAATGCTTCTATTGCTATGCAGCAAATCCAGAATATTAGACCTGTTAGGGATTCTCGAGTGTGGTGAATGTTCCTGCAGGGCAAGTTGACTGACGAAACCATAATTACTGTCAGTAATGGCCTTGAGAAGAAACTAAAGGAAAAGGTAGGGTTAAATGTAGACACAATGCAGCATGGCAGCATGCTAAACATATTTAACATATTTAACATAGCAGTAGCAAAACAGAGCACAGAATAGGCTAATTAGCTTTACTGGAACAGTTAAGGGTTGCTTATGGGTGCTTCAGAGGTAGTTGGTGAGTGAGAGGGGAGCATTACTCGTTTACTGCCCTCACAGATTTTTCCATTCACTTCAGCTACTAAAACCAGCACCTTTCCTGTTACAGGTTCTTTTCTCAATCCGCTAGCTACTCTCACAGCAGATGACATTTTGGATGGGTTCATGCAGATGCTACACAGAGAGGTTTCCAAATCCATTATAATAAAGACAACACAAACATAAAATCTTAGACATTACACAAAACTTATCCTACAGAAGACATTAGCACCACAGCCTCCAGGGAACACTGTTAAAACTGACCATTTTCTGCATTTTCTCATTTGCATATCGTAGGGATAAAGTGAAAACGCCATCATGATTTTTTTTACCTCATCAGATTCCAGAGCCATGGACTCCACCCTCTCCGCATTGTCCAGCAGCTCCTGTAGCTCTGATTGGCTCAGATCCTGGAGCTTCTCCATTTGATTTGCCAGAATGGCTATCCAATAGATATATAAAAAAAAGAAAAACAGGAAATGGAAGTTAAAACAATACTGAGGCAAAGGTAGCTTCTTTATTCGAACGTCTCATAGACTTGAGTTGATATTTATAGTTATAAAATTATCATAATCATCATGCCTAACAAGAAAGTAGTCACTAAAACCTTACAGTTCCACCTAATAATTACATATGTAGGCTGTTGCTCTAAAAACCCATATGGAACATTTACGAGAACCATCCATCCACCCATTCATCCTTCATCTACTGTATACTGATGAGTCAAAACATTATGATCACCTGCCTAATATGCTGTTGGTCCTCTGTGTGCTGCCAAAACAGCACCAACCTGCCAAGGCATGGACTCTACAAGACCCCTGAAGGTGCCCTGTGGTGGTATCTGGCACCAAAACATTAGCAGCAGATCATTCAAGTCCTGTACGTTGTTAGGCGGAGCCGCCATGGATTGGACTTGTCGGTCCAGCACATCCTACAGATGCTCAATCGGATTGAAATCTGGAGAATTTGGAGGCCAGGGCAACACTTTGAACACTTCATGATGTCCCTCAAGCCATTCCTGAACAATGAGTGAAATGTAGGGATGCACTGATCCGATACTGATATCGGTCTGATACTGACTCAGACAGCTGGATCGGGTATCGGTGACGAATGGGGCCCATCTATTCAATTCAATGTTATTCTATGTTTATGTCTATGTGTGCGTACTACATCATGTGTCAGCAGCATCAGAGCCATTTTGCTCAAAGGAGAGCTAACAGAGCATGGAGGGCGCTAACAACAAAGTGTCTGCTGTTTGGAGGTACTTCACACTTGCTACGCCAACAAGTTCTACAGCTACTTGCAATATCTGCAAAGCCAATGTTTTGAGGGCTGGCGGTAGCCCTGCAAAATATAACACAACCAGCTTAACCAAGCACTTCCACAAGCATCATGTCAAAGAACATGACGAGTTCAACCAAACAAAAAAAGGGGGCCGTTCAAAGAAGCAGTTAACTTTGTCGGATTGCAAAGACACGAGAAACTTCCCAGTGAAAGTGTGAACGTGACAAAAATAACAGAAAAAGGTTCTCAAATTCTTGTTCTGGATGAGCAACCCTTGACAGTCATTGAAAACAAGGGCTTCTGCCGCCTGATTGACTACTTGGAATCACTGAACAGTTTGCTGCCTGCTATCATGGAAATATTATTCTGAAACCGCTCTACCTGTGTGAACAGTGATTTAATTTATCAAGGTTGTTTGCACTAGTTTGTGATGTAATTGTGATGTAATGTTTACATTTTGTTCTCAATTGATATAGTCGTATTGTTATATACAGGAATTTTAATTCCTGACCAATTTGCTGCTGCATTAAATGGTTTCCACCTGACTTGTAATTCCTGTTAATTTTGAAGATTTTAATTACCAAGTTGCTGGTGCAAGGTTATTTATTATTTTAATAAATATCAATTAAGCAAATTCATATCTATGTATTTATTTGTTACATTTTGTTTTACAAAGTTAGGAAAGCAATGATTAAGTCGAGTCTGATGTTGCCTTACACATAAAAGGATGATCGGATTGGTACTCGGTATCAGCCAATACCCAAAGCCCAGGTATCGGGACTGAAAAAATCAGATCAGTGCATCCCTAGTGCAGTGTGGTAGGGCACATAATCCTGCTGAAAGAGGCTACTGCCATCAGGGAATACCATTGCCACGAAGGGGTGTACCTGGTCTGCAATGACGTTTAGGTACATGGCACGAGTCAAACTGACGTCCACATGAGTGGCTGGACCCAGGGTTTGCCAGCAGAACATTGCCCAGAGCATCACACTGCCTCCACCAGCTTGTCGTCTTCCCACAGTGCATCCCGCTGCCATCACTTCTCCAGGTAAATGGCGCACACATACACGACCATCAACATGATCTAAAAGAAAATGGGACTCATCGGACCAGGGGACCTTTTCCCATTGCTCCAAGGTCACATTCAAATGCTCGTGTGCCCATTGTAGGCGCTTTCGACTGGACAGGGGTCATCATGGGCACTCTGACCAGTCTGTGGCTACACAGCCCCATACGCAGCAGGGTGCAATGCACTGTGAGTTGTGACACATTCCTCTGGTAACTATCATCAAAATTTTCTGTAGCTTGTGCCACAGTAGACCTTCTGTCGCTTTGGATCAGATGGGAGGAATGTGTCACAACTCACAGTGCATCGCACCCTGCTGCGTATGGGGCTGTGCAGTTGCCCTCGCGCATCGATGACCCTTGGGCGCACAACACCCTGTGACCAGTTTGTGGTTTGTCCCTCCTTGGACCACTGTCGGTAGGTACTCACCACTGCTGACAGGGAGCACCTCACAAGCCTTGCTGTTTCAGAGATGCTAAGAACCAGTCGTCTGGCCGCCCTCGTCAAAGTTGCTCAGGTATTTTACTCCTGCCCATCTCTTCTGCATCCAACACGTTGACTACGAGAACTGACTGTTTGCTTATCATCTAATCTACCCAGACCTTGACATGTGCCCTTGCTTGGAGATGACCAACGTTATTTGGTTCACCAGTGAATGGTCATAATACTTTGGCTCATCAGTGTCTATTTGCTTAATCCAGTTCAGGATTGTGGGGGACTGCATTGGGTGGAAGGTAGGTAGACACCGTGGCCAGATGGCCAGTCCATGACAGGACCCACAGTCACTCACACCATTCACACCTACTGGGATTTCACAGACCCCAATTCATCTAGCATGTGTATCTTCAAACCGTGGGAAGAAACCAGAGTACCCACAGAAAACTCACACAAACACATGGCGAACACATGAACTTCATGCAGACGGAATGGAATCAAACCCACGACTTGCAAGCTGTGAGGTGACACAAAACCATACCATTACATTCTAGGAGATTAAAACATACTTGATTATACTAACTAAATAGCCAGCAACAAGCATCACTCATATATATATAGCGTTTTTTTCCGAAAACGTCAATGGTGTTGTGAGTGCTCAACATATCTATCTATCTATATATGTATATATATATATATATGTATATATATATGCAGTATGTCAATCATTGAGGTGGATGGGTAACACTACTAGGCAAAAAGGACTGTTGTCCTATTGTCTAGTAGTTATGTCTGCTGTCAGTGACAAACAACCAAATGTGGTGATGTCTTAGTGGCTCAACCAGTTGGGCACATACCATGTGGGTTCGGGCCTGATCACAGCATCCCAGGTTCAAATTTATATACATGCAGTATGTCAATCATTGAGGTGGATGGGTAACACTACTAGGCAAAAAGGACTGTTGTCCTATTGTCTAGTAGTTATGTCTGCTGTCAGTGACAAACAACCAAATGTGGTGATGTCTTAGTGGCTCAACCAGTTGGGCACATACCATGTGGGTTCGGGCCTGATCACAGCATCCCAGGTTCAAATTTGACTTTGCTGCATGTCTTCGTCCCTGTGTGTCCTGTCTATATTCCACTGTCCTATCAATAGCGGCGTATAAACCAAGTCCCAAAAGTTTTAAGTCCTAAACTTGATTTGCTCCGTCCATATACTAAACCAGCTGATTCTAACCACTAGGACTCTTCAGCTAAGTAGGAGAAATTCAGCTGTGTCTGGAGTCATTCCCTCCTTCAACGTTGCCTACACATGAAATACTCTCATTTGCACTGGCCTGTTAAATGGAGATTTTCAACACGACTAAATCATCGTTTTGTGGCTTTTCGTCCCGTCATGTAATATTTGACCTTAAAAGGAAGGCATAAGCAGAAAGAAGAGGGGAGGTGTTGTATCAGGGCATCTTTAGAAGAGTGTACACGCGTATTACATTTTCAGTTGCACTAACTCGTGAATAGACTTAACCGTTAGAATTCAGACACTCCATCACCTCCAATGGAGGAGAGTGAATTTGGCGCACTTTTGGTACCCAACTGCGAATAAAGCATTCAGATTCTGGTGTGAAGAAAAAGAGGGCGTGGTTTCAGACACAGCGGTGACCGAAATCTGCCGGGTCAGGGAGGACACACGGATGGTTAAGAGACCCCAGGCCCACTCACACGGTTAGGACCTGCACTTTATGGACCCGGTTTCCCCCCACCCCTACCTGTCAGACAACGGACCAGGCACGGGTAAACCACGTGCCGCTGGTAGCAAGAACGTGCAGGTGGTCTGTCCAGCCCATCTCCCCACCAGGTGAGTCCCCTGAGCGCTCCGCTCTCCGGCGACTGAAGGCGCGCTATAATCAGGCGGGCTCACCTGACGTCGGGGAACGGCCGGACTTCGACGCCGCGCACTCCTTTGCGGCACATGGCCTGCCGTAAACACGAGTACTTACACGACGCCCGCGAACCCCAATTCCCACCGACACCGGTTACAGGTGGCATCCAACGCCTCCGACGGTGAGTGACGGGTGACGTCACAGGTCCACAGCAACCCTTAGCCTGCCGCCTCGGTCAACAAACTACCGCGCAGCACGTCCGAGGAGGGGAGGGGGGGGGACTGTTTTTCGACGTACTTCGACCGACCGCCGAACTACACGGGCGGATTGATTTGCACAACCCACCTGGCGGCTCCGATAGGGCGACGGCGGCAGTCGGTGCGATCGCAATGTCAGGCGGCGCTCGCTACCGCCATCAACTTCCAGGGAAGACCCAGCGATCGGGGAGAAGCGGAGCTGAAGACGCCGCCGCTCGGCTCCGGCGACCGCCGCCAGACCAAGCCGGGGGGGGATCCGGCGGTGCGAGCGTTCGTCCGTGTGCGTCTGTAAACGCGGGGTTCCGGGGTTGTAGAAAAACCGCCGGATTCGTCGTCCAGAAAAATAGCAAAGTTTCACTTCACACAGGCAGAAGCCGCCGCCATTTTGGGAACCCGCGATGTCTTGTTTCGCGCGGGGGGTGGGGGGGGCGGCGGCGGCGTTCGGGGCAAAACCTTACAAATCTCCACGCCGGTTAAAGGTTAAAAATCAAGATGGAGGGCGGGGGGGGGACTTGTTGACGGAGGAGTTAATGCGTTTTATATGCAGCCGTTTGATGAGTTAAGCCGAAACCCGTTTCGGCCGGTGTTGTTTTGCTTTTTATTCCCGGGACCCCCCTACTTCCGAGGCTAGTGGTATGGTCCGGAGCTCAGCTGATTCGAAGGGAAACCCCTACGTGACAGTAATATTCCACCTACTGCTGCTGGGCTCGTTTGGAAAGCCTGAGTCGATGGCAAATACCTGCCGTTTGAATTGGGAGCCTTGCGTCAGGTTGTGACTGCCCTCCTTGTTGTTGTTGTTGTGGGGGTGTTAGTTGTGCAGTAGCGGTGGTCGTATATTGTTGTCATCAGGGCGAGCAGGCCTCTGAAACCTGTCTAGGGTTCAAGCCCGACCAGAACGCATAGACCAAAGCCAATAACAGCGGGGGCCGATCGTCACCAATTTGCAAGATATGTCCGCTTTAGTGCCTAAAAGCGCACCCTGAAAGTTTCATTCAAGTCGACCGCTATGGGGCGCTACAAATCCAAGACGTGCACAATCGTTACAAAACCCGCAGGGTACGTGTTATTGTGAGAAATATTGTGTTGCAAAGACACTTTGTGTGGTTTATTCCAGCGTGAATACATCCTAAGATATCAGAAAGCTTAAACAGCGTTTGAGAAACTCGGTCTCATAATGATCCTCAAAAAAAAATTGGTAGCGATCAGACCTGCGGTTTAGGAAGGGACGTCAAAAATGTTGTGTAAACTACTAATAAGACACGTTAGCCCCTAGCTAACGGGTGTGACCCTTTAGCCGAGCGGTTAGTGACGTCGCTTTGTGGTGCAGTACACCCGTATCGAATCCCGCACCGGGCAAGAAAATAACCGGTTACATTGTGGCAGCGGTGGGATCCGGAAGTGTGCAGATCCTCAGAAGTCTCTTCGGAGCGCGGGAATAACAAAGCGCGAGGGCGCGCTTCCGGGAAGAGTGACGACTGTAAACCAGTAATAAGACACGTTAGCCCCTAGCTAACGGGTCTAACCCTTTAGCCGAGCGGTTAGCGACGTCGCCTTGTGGTGCAGTACACCCCGTATCGAATCCCGCACCGGGCAAGAAAATAACCGGTTGTATTAGTTTTCAAGATGTTGACCAGTGACCTTCAGAAGGGCGTGGCTCAGCGCATAAACTGACCAAAGTAAACAACAGCTCGGCCAGTCATCACAGAACTTGCAGGATATGCCCACGTAAGTACCTGAAACGTGAAAGATTCGACCAATAGGGGGCGCTACGACGACAAAAACGGGCGTGGCATAACACAAAGCAGACTATAAATCAGAACTTGTCCAATCGTTACAAAACTCGCAGGATACAAACGTCGAGCTACGTGCGTAAAACTGTTTGGGAATCGCTCCATAGGGGGCGCCACCAGTTCCCAACACGTGCCTGAGCCTGGCGCAAATTTGGCCATAACTCAACGACGGTTTGTCCAAAATTCGCCAAACTTGGTGGATGTTTTTTTTTAATAAAGCTGTTGAATATTTCGACTTCTAACGGCCTGTGTAGGCTTGGTCCCGCCGCTTGCAGCTATATTTCTTCATTGTTGTTCCTCCACATCTCCAGATTGACGCTAGTAATGTAGTTATTTCAAGGCGGGGTGTCACCAGTTTACGTGTGGGACAAATGCTGATTATTTATGGCGTCGGAGGCACAATTAGCCACAGATCAGGGTTAAAAAAAAACAACAACGCCAGTTGCCTCAAAAGTAGCTTTATTACAAACAGTTTACATCATCTCGGTGTGTCATGGGTAATAAAACTTTTATTTATAATATTTGTCTTTGTGATGGTCCAATTAGCCAGACACAACGTATAATGGAAACACGTGTGTGTGTGCCATTTGTAAAGTGTCCACATAAGCAGTACGTTTCCAAAGCACACTAGCATTATTTATCTTTCACGTATTTCAGAATTCAAAATTCAAGGGGGGGAAAAAATGAGGTGTTGTTTTTTTTAACTTCATTCAATTCAAAGTTTAATAACTTTGTGAGAGGAAGAAAAAAAAGGTACAGACCTTCCGCTTCCTGAATTCTCCTAAAATTGCAAATAGTTGTGTAACGTGCATGGAAAAGCTGACGTGTCGGAGCCTTCAGTCGACTGGGTAACGTTGTCGGCCGCGGTGCGGGAGATGCAGGTTCGCGTCCCGGCTGTGGCGGTGCCCGCGGCTGCCTCTCGCATTCGCTACAGTTGCATTAAAATGACACCGTCTGTAGTTTGCGCGTGGCCGTGCGCGTCATGTCACTATGACGTGTGTTGGTGGCGTCATTTCCTTCACGAAGTTCGTTGCTCTGCCCTAGAAATACGCTAGCGCCCTCCAGTGGAGAGAAATAGTCTAGACTTGATTTTTGATTATTGCCAACATGTCTGGTTACAGACGCGCCAGGACTACCACCGAGGCGTTGGACAGCGGCCATTTTAAATCTTTTTAAAAAAAAATAGTATTAAAAGTTGGTAAAATGTTAATTTTGGTGTCAGCTAGTTTCATAACAGAGATACAAACGTGTGCAATGCATTAACATCTCAACTGGGTATTTATCTTGACACAATATAGAGTTTAAAAACCGGCGGTCATTTTGACCGCCCATGGCGTTTTAGGTAGGAGTGAAACCCCGGTCGCTCTGGGCCCGTCATCCCTGTCGGGTGTCGGTGACCTCTGCAAGTGTGACCCGTGCGCCGAGCTGTCAGTTGGCTTTTAGAGCTCTGAAGGCGGAAACAGAGAGCAGGGAGTGCAGCACCACGGCCCCCACGTCATACAGCAGCAGCAGCGCTGTTACACTCCGGAAGTAGTCCTACAGGAGACAGAGGGAACGTCCTTACAACACAATACAATGGATACCTAATTACTTAATATTTAAGCACCACCCCCACCCCCACCCCACCCCCACCCACACACACTGACCGTAAGGTATTGTGCAGGACAAAAATAAAAGGGAATGAAGTCGAAGTGGTCGTTCTCCTGGGGCTGGGTGCAGTTTACTTCCTCTGGAGTGGTGAGGGAGAAGCAGTAGATACAGAAGGCCAACAGCGTCCCCAGCAGGCCGGCAGCGTTACTGTAGGCACAGCTCTGCAGCTGAACAGGCAGACAAGGCAGTCGGGAGAACCGAGCTAATTAAGGAACAGTCATGGACTACACATTTTTGGCCCTCATGGTGTTTTGTTCTTAACTGCTTTGTCTTCTATTGGAGACGGGTCTGTATTCATCAATCTTACAACTAGTGTCAATACCGGCAATGCATCCGGGACTAAGACATGGTAGGAGCAGAGAAAAAGCTTTCCTGTTCTTTCCAGACATGGGGATGTTGGCCTATTGTAAATATTGGTTTGGAATGGCATTAATCAATCAGCAAATGATCAATAGTCTTCGAAATGAAATCATACTGGCAATAAGTACACTTAAGAGTTTGGCTCACAAGGTCACATCAACTTCCTTACTGTCTTTTCACTGTGTCAGAATGCTGCACAGCAAAGCAGTTTTTGTTTTTTTTTTTGGTTTTTGCTTGGACACTATTCTGCACCACCCATTCCTTAAAAAAGATCATGGTGCAATGTTTGTACTGGGCGGCACTATGGTTCACTGAATTTACCTTTTGTGTGTGTGTGTGTGTAGAGCCCTCCTCTAAAACACTACAGTGCACGCTACAAGCTAACATGCTAGTTTGTAGCGTGCAGTCAGATAAGTCATGACCGTACCAGTTGTCTGCTGGGAGATCTTATGGTGGTCACGGTCAAGGATCCTGCCGCCACAATCTGCAACACACAACCAGTATTAGCTGTATGATTTTTACAGGGGGGGGGGTGTAATTTTTAGCAGTGCAAATGACACAAATCAGGAATGTTTATTGGTCATTTCATTCCATGCACCTGTGCACGTGAAATGCAATCGTTTACCCCAGCCCACAGCGGTGCAACACAAGACAAAAACCACACATCCAACATACAAAAAACAACAAAAACACATATATCCAAAATAAAATGTTCCACTGTCTAAGAGAGGGAACGCCAGGATGACGGTCTGCACGGGCCAGCAGTTAGCTTAGCCTGCTCCGCTTCCACGTCCTGTCAGACCGCCCTCGGCGTTACCTCTTTGGGTGCAGCTCCAGGCGGGGCCGTGGTCCCTGGGCCCACAGGACGCTTGCAGACCAAGCTCTCCCAGCCAATCCAACACCAGCTCTCCCAGCCATCAAATGAAGACACCAAGCATTCTTGCAGAAACACGTGCGTCTACAGTTTACCGTGTGTCAAAGGTGATAATAGTTGTCCAACACTGGCCCTCATATTCAGGCAACTCAAGGGTTGGAAAATGAATAAATGACAAAAAAGACGTGTCAAAAGGCAGACTTATTTCCTGACTTTTTGGATACAGGGTTTCCGAAGGACAACGATGATGTCAGAAGCTAGTTTGATGCATTTTCTTTTACACCTTTTGCCAAATTATTGATCACATATGTTGTTTCATTGACTACACTTGCTACATTGTCTACACCAGTGGTTCTCAACCTTTTTGGGGTCCTGGACCCCCTGCGTATTTTTGATCTACCCTGAGGACCCCTCCACCTGATCTTGGGGGAGGGGGGTTGCAATTTGATAGAAACAGTAGAAACTGCATTTTAAATTGCATTATAGCATTTATTCACTCTTTGGGGCAAAAATAAGAGCTTTCAGTTGTAACTTAGATATAGTTAACAAAACAGAATTCTTATGCAGTAACTTTCAGATATATGTAACAAAACAGAATATGTATTCAGTAACTTTCAGATATATGTAACAAAACAGAATATGTATTCAGTAACTTTCAGGTATATGTAACAAAACAGAATTCTTATGCAGTAACTTTCAGATATATGTAACAAAACAGAATATGTATTCAGTAACTTTCAGATATATGTAACAACACAGAATATGTATTCAGTAACTTTCAGATATATGTAACAAAACAGAATTCTTATGCAGTAACTTTCAGATATATGTAACAAAACAGAATATGTATTCAGTAACTTTCAGATATAGTTAACAAAACAGAATATGTATTCAGTAACTTTCAGATATATGTAACAACAGAATTTTTATGCAGTAACTTTTAACAATGCAAACGGGAGCGAGATCTCTTATTAAAATACAATAAATGACACTTGTGAAACAGATGTAATTAGAGAAAAAAGTCCTGTTACCCTTTATAGTTTAGGTAGATAAAGGTCTCAGTCACATTTGAGTAAAATAATCCTATTTCTATAAATGTCATAGGATCTTTTTTTAAAGATATTTTATTTTCACGGACCCCTTGCAATTACACCACGGACCACTAGGGGTCCGCGGACCCCCGGTTGAGAAACACTGGTCTACACGGTTATCGAGCAGTGATGATGCTACTTTGAAGGGCATCCATGATGACACTATTTTAGAAATTCTGAAACCTGTCAGATGTATGTACCCTGTATGCATCGTCCAGAGAGGAAAGAGGCAATGAGGAAACGTGAATAAAACGGGCAAAATGATGTAGCTGGCATGAAGGAACGATGACTAAGCACCAGGCAGAAACCCCATTTACATCTGTATCCAGATGTGTTATTTCCATGAGGAAAAGCACATGAATGCAAGGTGTAAATGCAAGCAGAACACGTTATCATCACATCTCATCCAGACATAATGTGTAGGCCGGCATTGGTGAGCGACTGTCTCCCAACAGGTGGAAACATCATTCCAGCAACAGGTCACTAAACACACTGCAGGAGTATCTGAAGGTTGACATTCAGTCAGACCCGGCTGGCTGGCAGGAACCACTCCCGCCACAGCAGCAACAAACACAAGAGTGGCCAATCTCATGATGCCTCTGAGGCGTTAAAATGACCCCCCCCCCGCCCCCCTCCAAAAATAAGACAGTTTTCACACTGTTTTACTCAACCATTGATCCTGGCGAAACGGACTTTCTATCCCCTTACACATCCGTGCACTTTGCATCGTGCACATAGAAAATAAGATCCAGGGCAGGGGTGGGCAATGTCATCCAGAAAGGGCCGGTGTGGGTGCAGGTTTTTGTTCCAACCAAACAGTTACACACCTGATCCCACTAATCAACCAGTAGAGTCTTTGCTGAGGGACATGATTAGGATAAGATTGCCCACCCCTGATTCTGGCGGTCTCTTCCATTGCCTACCAACACTGGGATCGCTGGTTCGACTCCCTGCGTTACCTCCGGCTCGGTCGGGCGTGCCCACAGACACGGCTGTGTCTGCGGGTGGGAAGCAGGATGTGGGTACGTGTCCTGACTGCTGCACTAGCGCCTCCTCTGGTCGGTCAGGGCGCTTGTTAGTGGGGGAACTGCTGACACACTATGCAAAGTTTTTGCCTAATCTAGCCAATAAGCTGAAGCCACCGCATGAGCTTTTAAACAAAAGCAATATATGGACGTGGACAGACAAATGTGAGGCAGCTTTCAGACAAGTGAAGTTGGCCCTCTTTGAATCAGAGGCCCTCACTCATTTCGACCCCAACAGCCGTAATCCTGTACGCACCGTGCGTACAGGATTACGGCTGTTGGCGCCCTGTCAGGTGAAACGAAGCGGCTGGTGACTCCACGTGTATGGGAGGAGACACGTGGTAGTCTGCAGCCCTCCCCGGATCGGCAGAGGGGGGCGGAGCAGCGACGGGGACGGCTCGGAAGAGTGGGGTAATTGGCCGGATACAACTGCACAGTAAAATCCTGAGTGTCAATTTAACTCTGAGGGTGTGCAAATGGACGCATTTGCACACCCTCAGAGATAAATTGACACTCAGGAAGTTGAATTAATGAGTACTCAGGATTTTAGGAGAAAAGGGGGGGGGTGGAGCTCCTATCCATCTCCTTCCACTGTAGAAGACAGACATGGATATTACAGAAAAACGGCCAAAGACTATGGTCTAGTGTTGATGATTTCCCATGCACTTGTGAAGGCGTTGGTTGAGAAAGCTTGTCAATGCTAGCCTAAGCAGTATTTGTTTTTTTAGTTTAAGGGAACTGAAAGGTCTCTGGAGTCATCGGGGTGAAGGCTTCCTCAAACTCGCACCACACCCGCGGAGTCTCCAGGACGCGCCAAGCACCGCTCCGATTCTTCTGAACCCGTATTCTGAATAAGCAGATTAGTTACCGAGAATTAACGCTCATCTGGCTTTATTCTGACCAAAGTCCTGTGTTTGTTCCTAATAACATGACAAACCTCAGTGGGCTGTTTCAAAAGACTGAACTCTTCCTCGCCTTTTTTTTTTCTTTCTGGTCATTGCCAATAAAGAAATTGGCACAGAAGTGAGAATAAAGACGCGTACATACCAGACCTCCTACGATGAGAGGCAGCAGGAAGAGGCTTTTAGGAAGGCCGATGTCCAAGTAGTAGAGAGGAACCGACAGCAGCACCTGGAAAAGACCAAACAGGATGGACACCACCTGGATGGATGGAGAGATAGATAGATAGATAGATAGATAGATAGATAGATAGATAGATAGATAGATAGATAGATAGATAGATAGATAGATAGATAGATAGATAGATAGATAGATAGATAGATAGATAGATAGATAGATAGATAGATAGATAGATAGATAGATAGATAGATAGATAGATAGATAGATAGATAGATAGATAGATAGATAGATAGATAGATAGATAGATAGATAGATAGATAGATAGATAGATAGATAGATAGATAGATAGATAGATAGATAGATAGATAGATAGATAGATAGATGGACTTTGTGTTTAATTTGGTCTTCTACACAAAAATATCTTAAATCCACAAACATTAAGAAAAGTGTTTGTGTCCATCAGTCAGAAAGCCTTGAGTCTGCTGTGAGTTTTCTTTATGAAAGTCTGAAAACGTCCCCACAGAAATGTGAAATGTAAAGTCGGTCAAACCCAAACGCCGTTCGAGCGAATCCGGCTGCACTCATCCGGTCTGACTCGGGCCAAACCGGTGTTTGCAATTGATGGAAAGGCTTTAAATAAAGTGAGGACAGAGGCAAACAGCAGCTGCGGGACCTTCTGACTGACACATGAGATGTTGGTATTGATCTTATATCGATCTTACTGCAGCCGCCTCGGGGTCAAACCGAGGGAAAAGGCCGTGCAGCCTGAACTCGGCCGCTGGCCCTCCTGAAGACATGTTCCTGTTCCTGCAAAACAGAGAGCATCCACATCACATCCGTGCAGAGCCAAGCAAAGCAGCTTTTAATTAAACCAAAGTCCACTCAACTGAGGTAAACCTAGCATGTGTTGGGAGTCTATAAACAACATAATATAGCAGACTTAGAGTCAAAGAGTTGCACAGCTAGCTTGTGTGGCAACATCCCAGTGAATCATTAGCTAACGGTCGCTCATTATGAGCTGAGGTTGAGTAAAAGATAAGAACCTGTGGTGAGTTTGCATGCGGAGTAAACACAGCATATTCAACTAGACTGAGCCATGCACGCACCGAGGAAACTGGCTTTTTCAGTCGGTTTTTCTCCGGGACTAAATAGTAAATAAGTGTGTGTGTGTCGGTGGGAAAGGGAACCGGGTCCAAACATCATCAGACTGACAAGAGACACACCACTTTGTGTCGGAGAGCAAAGAGCAGCGGGGAGCCGCGTAAAACTAAGTGGTGCCTGTGTACAGTGTTTGTTTAACTCTGTGTGTGCGTGTGTGTGTGTGTGTGTGTGTGTGTGTGTGCAAGTGAAACAAAGCAAGCAGAGCCTCGTGAGTGGTACTTCATGAAAAACACATGTCAGAATCCCTGAGGAAAGACTGGAATTCTGCTGGACGAGAAGCAGATGTGCCGGAGGAGGGAGGAGAGGAAAGAGGAATTTCAGGGCAGGAAAAGGAGGAGACGAAACGGGGGGTGGGAGGGCGGAGGACAGGCAAGAGGGAGGCTTGTTTGACAGTGAAATGACCTGACAAGTGTTGTATACTCTTATTTCTACTTGAGTATAACTTCTAATAAAGAGGCAGGAGACGGAGGAGTGTTTCATGTAGGCAGACTTATTCTTGCCGGATTCTGCAGAACCATAACACACAAGATACACAAGGGGAGCGTGACGGTGTCTCCGAAGGGACAAGCCTAGATGGCCGATACACAACATATCTATCCCCCTTTACTTTTGATGTTCCCTTAACAAAAGTAAAACATTTCACTCTATATATACTTTCTTTAAAGTCTCTGTGTCAGATAAACTCTATTACTATGTCACAGGGTCTATTGTCTGGTATTCTTCCCTTTAAAACTTGTTTTGACAATACAGACCTTTTGCCAGAGGGTAGACTACCTCATTTCCTGGACTGAACCCTCGGGATTATTATGCCCCAACGCTGTGGGTTAGTCTCTAGACTATAGTGTCAGTCTATCCAGAGGTCGTCCGTCTCATCTGGGGAAAGTACAACCTGTGGGTAAGTCACTATGTCCATAACCTCAGACAGGACTGGATCAGCGCGTGCTTGTTTCTTCACATGAGCCGAGGTCACTGGAGCAGCAGGCACTTCCTTGAAGTAGAAGATCTCGACTTCTGTTGGCTCAGCATGTGTGACAGGCAAAGGGAGCCTGGAGAGCCCATCTGTGTTCCCGTGCCAGTCTGCTTTCCTGTACTTTATGTCATACTGGTGAGCGGACAATAACAGAGCCCATCTCTGCATGCGACTGGCTGCCAGTGACGGTATGCCAGTGTGGGGACCAAAGATAGAGGTGAGTGGTTGATGGTCAGTCAGCAGCATAAATGTCCTGTCAAAAAGATACTGATGGAATGTCCGCACTCCGAATATTAAACAGGGCTTCACGCTCAATCTGTGCATATCTGCTTTCTGCCTGGCTCAAGGTCCTCGATGTGAAGGCAATTGGTCTCTCTTCCCCTGATGGTAAGATGTGTGACACTACGGCACCTACACTATACGGCGAGGCATCACATGCCAACTGAAGTGATAATCCTGTATGCACCGTGCATACAGGGATCTGTACGCACCATACACTATTAGCCAGTGACGTTAACAAGATCTGGTGTTGTCACAATTTTATTTTCAAGATAGAATGTTAAAAAAAACAAAACGAACAAAATCATTAAAAAATGTACGCATGGTGCGTACAGGATTACGGCTGTTGGCGCCGCTGGTTTGGGGTCGAAATGAGTGAGGGCCTCTGATTCAAAGAGGGCCAACTTCACTTGTCTGAAAGCTGCCTCACATTTGTCTGTCCACTTTCATATATTGCTTTTGTTTAAAAGCTCATGCAGTGGCTTCAGCTCATTGGCTAGATTAGGCAAAAACCTTGCATAATATGTCAGCAGGCCAAGGAATGATCTCAGTTGACTCACATTCTTCGGGAATGGCACATCCACAATAGCCTTCACCTTTGACAGTGCCTTGTGGAGTCTGTTACTGTCAATTACATGGCCCAGGTACTCAACAGAAGATCTGAAAAACTCAAATTTATTCTTCCTTACTCTCAGACCATAATCCTCCAGTCTTTGTAGTGTTGCATCCAGGTTCCTTAAATGGGACTCTTCATCTGGACCTGTGATAAGGAGGTCATCCAGATAGCACTGGACCCCTGGTAGCCCACTCGGAATTTGGTCCATTGCTCATTGGAACAGTGCAGGAGCAGAAGTAATCCCAAAAGGGAGCCTATGATACCTGTACAGCCCTTTGTGTGTCACTATGGTCAACAATTCCTGTGACTCTGGATCCACATGCATCTGCAGATATGCCTAACACAAGTATATCTTACTAAACTTCTGTCCTCCGGCCAAACCTGAAAAGAGGTCATTGATGACGGATAAAGGATATTGTTCTGTTCTACAGTCAAGACAGGGTTCACAGTGACTTTAAAATCACCACAGATCCTTAAAAGACCCATCCTTTTTCATGACTGGCACAAATGGTGTAGCCCATGCACTTGTTCTCACTGGTTCCAATACCCCACTCACTCACTAATCTGTCTAATTCTGCCTCTACCTTGGGTCTGACGGCATACGGGACAGGTCTAGCTTTTAGACACTTTGGTGTGCTTTCTGGACTGACTGTCAGCTTAATTGTAATGTCTTTCATGCTGCTGAGTTCCCCATCAAAAACCTTGGAGTGCTTCTCCAACGTCTCCTGTAGGGGGCCTGTATCTCCGTCATTAACCAGGAACACATCCTGCCAGTTCAGTCTGAGCTTTTCCAGCCATCTGCGGCCTAGCAGAGCTGGACGGTTTCCTTTATTGATGTAGAGTGGCAATGACACCACGCCTAACATTGGAACAGCCTCACCCGTGTTCGTCCTTAATCTCAACTTTGTCATTCGTAGAGCAAGGTGCAGCAGCTTCTCCTTATAGACAGCTTCTGATACCATGGATACACATGTACCGGTGTCGCTGCACTGCTTGGTTCTCTAACAGTGGTGTGACCCAGTATCCATCATCACTGCCCCTCACAGATAGAACACACACTGTCTCATTGTCAGACTCACAGCTGCTCTGCTCATCCTGGCCATGCTCCATCTTATTCACATGTTTCATTTTGTTTCTGTGGAAACCACTTTTCTTCTTTTCAATGTGCAGTTTGTGTGTTTGGGTATTTTTTGTTTTACAGGCGCGTTCAATATGGCCTTTCTTACCACAGTGTCTGCAGTCTAAGTCTCTACACCAGTGCCCTGTTTTACAACAACGGTAGCATGGCTTGCCAGATGTTGCCTTGTTCTTGGACTTATAAGACAACTGATGCACTTGTTTTGATGCCCTTAGTTGGTGTGCTTCACGAGCAGCCATCTCCATTGACATGCTTATGGTTATGGCCTTTTTCAGTGTCAAATCAGCCTCAGAAAGCAGTCGTTTCTGGATGGACTGAAAACGTAGGCCACACACCGATCTGTCACGTATGGTGTCATTGAGCACACGTCCAACTTCACAATGTTCAGATAACCGTTTCAGTGCAGCTACGAACTGTGAAACAGATCCCCCCTCTTCCTGGTTCCTTTTTTGGAATCTGAACCGCTCTGCGATGATCAGCGGCTTAGGGGAGTAGTGATTTCCCAGTATGTGGACTATCTCTTCATACGATTTGTCCCCTGGCTTGTCAGGTTGCACTAAACTGCGCAGTAGGATGAATGAGAACATTCACAGACAGTAGGTTGAATGGTTTTCCTCCCATAACACTCAAGAAGGGTGGCACTACAACCTCTCCATTAATCTTGTTAGCAAGCTTAAAAATGCTCAGACCTTTCAGTGTATGCGCTCCACTGCTCTGTTTTCTTCAAATGGTCCTGTTTCCTATTAGTGCCGCCAATTTCATACAGTATTCCTATTAGTGCCGCCAATTTCATACAGTATCGGCTGTTTTCCACTGATTTCCGCAATTAACCTTAAACTTATGCGTCTTTATGCTAGTTTTCCTTTTTAGCCAACCCACTTTGTCTGTCTCCTTTTGCTGTTTCGTTTGACTTGGTGCCCTTCTTTTCTCCCTTTTCTTTCCGTCTCCTCCCCACCGCGGAGACCCCTCCTCCTCGCGCAGCAGCGCTGTGCTCCGTTCGAGTGCCGTCTTCTCTACAATATGGTGTTAGCTTGCTAGCTTGTAGCTAAGTTAGCCGCAACTTCGCGCTGTACATCCGCGAGGAAAACTTAGTTTAAGTCGGACTTTCTACCGAAAATAACAAACACGACGTGGGAGCGTATCACCTCGTCGTCAGTTTTGTTGTATACTCCTGTTTCTACTTCAGCACAGCTTCTAATAAAGAGGCAGGAGGCGGAGGGGTATTTCATGTCGGCAGAGGTATTCTTGTCGGAACCCCGGAATCCGCATAAGCATAACACACAAGGTACGCAAGGGAAGCGTGACGGTATCTCAGAAGGGACAAATCTAGATGGCCAACAAACAACAAGGGCTTTGCCGGACACGCGGAAGTGATTTCTGAGACCCGATGAAGCCTCGGTGGGCCGTTGTCACCATGTGCACCACATCAGAGCCCCGTTAAAACACCATGCGTGGTGGTGGTGCTGGTGGTGCTGGTGATGGTTTCCACCGCCCCCTACCATCATCACATATCAACCAACAGGGCTGCGGTAAACTACTAATAAGACACGTTAGCCCCTAGCTAACGGGTCTGACCCTTTAGCCGAGCGGTTCGTGATGCCGCCTTGTGGTGCAGTACACCCCGTGTCGAATCCCGCACCGGGCAAGAAAATAACCGGTTACATTGTGGCAGCGGTGGGATCCGGAAGTGTGCAGATCCTCAGAAGTCTCTTCGGAGCGCGGGAATAACAAAGCGCGAGGGCGCGCTTCCGGGGAGGGTGACGACTGTAAACTACAAATAAGACACATTAGCCCTTAGCTAACGGGTCTGACCCTTTAGCCGAGCGGTTAGTTTTGTCGCCTTGTGGTGCAGTACACCTCGTATCGAATCCCGCACCGGGCAAGAAAGTAACCGGTTACACTACTCTGGCATGTAGAACACATCCCCACGTTGCATGTCATGAACTTTACAGCGTTTGAGGTGAAGGAACACAGCCACTACCTTCATCCTCACCAAACACGTGGCTTCACCAAAGGAAACGGTGTGTGACGTGGCAGATATGAACATAAATATGAGCTTTCTCACAAATGTAACGGGCGGCCTTGCGGGAAGACTGGGCAGTAATCCAGTATCCTCGTTCTTCCAGCTGGGTTGTATCGGGATAAAATTCAGGTAATATCATCTGCTGATACACCGTTTTGTCATCCAAATGAATGAGAGCAAGAATCCACTAGAATCAGAATGATATTTATTGGCCACTTAGGCTGGCACGTAGGTGGAATTTGGCTCCAGTTTCGTGGCTCTCTCAGTGTACTTCACATATAGAATAACAACACTACAGCACAACAATCTTCAGCTATATACACAAGGATTGACTATATACAGGTGAAATAAGAGGTGATAAGATGCAACGGTGCAGAGAACGTATCAGAGATGCTGAAATAGATGTTAGCAGGTTACTTACATACACACCTGAGGTAGATGGACATGACAGAGCCCACCAGTATACCTACCATGTACAGCACAGTATATACAATATGGTTGGATTTGGATTTGGACCACCTAACGTGTCCTGCAAAACGAGGCCTGACACACACAAGGGAGTGTTATTTGGCAACAGTTGTTGGTCTAACAGTTCAGGGTGATGTACCCCCCCCCCCGGCCGGATTCTTCACCTCAGTATTATTGCATGTGAGCAGATACTGTGATGCGCATCGATACTGTGTAGAAGTCCCTGTGTTGACTGTGGTGATCATACATAAAGTTCTCCTTGTTCCCATCAGTGGTTTCTAAGTCTGTGAGACTAATTATCAGATAGATTATTCCAACTGGGCACCAGTACGCACACTCTCGTGCTGTGCTGGTCCAAAACGAGGAGCTAAAGTGGAAGAGACAAAAGACATGGACATAGCAACTTTATCAAGCACACAGACCCCCCCCCCCGAAAAAAACCCCAAAAACGCAAGGACAGAGGCGAGCCTGCATCTAGACCATTGTTTGGTTGCTCTATGTGGACTACTGGGTCTTCTTTGGATCTACAGCGTCTGAAAGCCTGCAGCAGAAAGAGAACATCTAGACCATTGCTTGGCTGCTGTATGTGGACTACTGGGTCTTTTTTGGATCTACAGCCCCTGAAAGCCTGCAGCAGAACGAGCACATGAAGGTCTGACACGGAGCTCGGTGCTTACTTACGGAGTGTCCAGCTGCTCAGCCTGTTGCGGCGCCGCTGCCCGGATGCGTCAAAACCAGCGGAGCTCCAGACGAGCTGACGTCGTAAAAATCCCGAGAAGAAAAGGGGCCCCGGCAGCAGGCAGGCGGCTCTCTGACAACGCGCAGGTTCAGACGGGGCTGAATGAATTAATCCTGCACAGTTAAACCTGCTGCGCATATATGGACCCGTCCGGCTCCGGCTCACGCGTTCATGCGCACAAGCGCGCACATACCAGGGAGCGCACAGCACAAAATGGCATTCAGTTAAACCAAACTCTGTGAACGAGGCGGTTGCGAAATCTAATCGGTTCCCCCCCCCCTTCTTCTTCCTCTTCTTCTTCTCCTTCTTCTTCTAAATTCTCTAGCTATTTTTAAGGAGTGGTCAAGAGGAACAAGGGCGAAAGTTTAGCCGGAGAATCTCTTCCAACCGGGCGATTCAGGCCAGCTTCTCTTCCCCGGGACAGAAGAGCAGCGAGCGAGTCTTCTCCACAGGTAGGAACCAAGTATCCCCACTCAAATCCAGCATCAGCCCTCGCCTGCGTGTGTCTGGGCCATCACACCTCCGGCCGACGGGACCAGCAGCTTCAACACGTCTCTGCAGCACGCTGCAGAGCCACGCTGCAGAGCCACCTCCGGCACGCTGCCGGAGGTGGCTGCGGCTCGTGAGGCGAATTGTGTAAAGTTTGTTACGGCTCATTTGAACTCATTAGGTCGTTGTTCGAATCCCTCCGGAGACCTTCAGATGCAACGGTTGATACCTTCTAGTCTAGCTCGTTATACTTGGGTTTTGCAATGCCTGATGTGTTGATTTGTTCCATACAGTTTTTTTTCCCCCTTTGTCGATCTCAGTTTTGCTGTAGTATCAGGCTGCATGCAGGCTGGGTCAAGTTCAAGTACTTTATTTGTCACATGCACAGAAATACAATAAAACGTGCAGTGAAATGAAGAGGGGTACTCCGTCTGTCATTATGTGGCAAGACATAGACCTACACTACCGTTCAAAAGTTTGGGATCACCCAAACAATTTCGTGTTTTCCATGAAAAGTCACACTTATTCACCACCATATGTTGTGAAATGAATAGAAAATAGAGTCAAGACATTGACAAGGTTAGAAATAATGATTTGTATTTGAAATAAGATTTTTTTTACATCAAACTTTGCTTTCGTCAAAGAATCCTCCATTTGCAGCAATTACAGCATTGCAGACCTTTGGCATTCTAGCTGTTAATTTGTTGAGGTAATCTGGAGAAATTGCACCCCACGCTTCCAGAAGCAGCTCCCACAAGTTGGATTGGTTGGATGGGCACTTCTTTGAGCAGATTGAGTTTCTGGAGCATCACATTTGTGGGGTCAATTAAACGCTCAAAATGGCCAGAAAAAGAGAACTTTCATCTGAAACTCGACAGTCTATTCTTGTTCTTAGAAATGAAGGCTATTCCATGCGAGAAATTGCTAAGAAATTGAAGATTTCCAACACCGGTGTGTACTACTCCCTTCAGAGGACAGCACAAACAGGCTCTAACAGGTACTATTTAATGAAGATGCCAGTTGGGGACCTGTGAGGCGTCTGTTTCTCAAACTAGAGACTCTAATGTACTTATCTTCTTGCTCAGTTGTGCAACGCGGCCTCCCACTTCTTTTTCTACTCTGGTTAGAGCCTGTTTGTGCTGTCCTCTGAAGGGAGTAGTACACACCGGTATAGGAAATCTTCAATTTCTTAGCAATTTCTCGCATGGAATAGCCTTCATTTCTAAGAACAAGAATAGACTGTCGAGTTTCAGATGAAAGTTCTCTTTTTCTGGCCATTTTGAGCGTTTAATTGACCCCACAAATGTGATGCTCCAGAAACTCAATCTGCTCAAAGAAGTGCCCATCCAACCAATCCAACTTGTGGGAGCTGCTTCTGGAAGCGTGGGGTGCAATTTCTCCAGATTACCTCAACAAATTAACAGCTAGAATGCCAAAGGTCTGCAATGCTGTAATTGCTGCAAATGGAGGATTCTTTGACGAAAGCAAAGTTTGATGTAAAAAAAATCTTATTTCAAATACAAATCATTATTTCTAACCTTGTCAATGTCTTGACTCTATTTTCTATTCATTTCACAACATATGGTGGTGAATAAGTGTGACTTTTCATGGAAAACACAAAATTGTTTGGGTGATCCCAAACTTTTGAACGGTAGTGTAGATAAAAGACCAAAGATCAGTGCATTTTTTCACCCTCTTTTGTAAGTCAAAGGGGCCCCCGGGGGGCCCCTGTGATGGACTGGCGGCGTGTCCGGGGTGTCTCCCCACCTGCCGCCCAATGGCTGCTTGGATAGGCTCCAGCGAGCAGATAAGCCGTTTGGATAGTGGATGGATGGATGCACAGGTTATTGCAGAAATCAGCAGTGGTCTTGGAGGTGCAGTTTGCAACTGTAATTGGTCGTGGATTGATTTTACCAGAAGACAGGCTGAATGAGGCCGCTTGTCTGATTTGTGACACTTCTAACATTTTAGGAAAAAAGGAGTGAACATAAACAATGGCCATATTTTCACTTGTGGTCACAGAAAGCCATACTTTGCAGCTTGATGTACCAGAGTTGGACTCAATTAATGAGAAAAACCACAGTACTATGGGGCTGCTGGCCTGATAGGCCTACAATGTTAATGAATCTGGATCATGTTTGGAAAATTCTCGTGCGTATTTATTGCGACATCACAAAACCTGTTCTAGATGGGTACTCAAGTATTTGGAGTCATTTTGCAGGAGTTGCGATTAATTACTTGTTGAATCCGAATGTCAGACAAGTCGGTGCTTCTGTGGGGACGTTTCCCACTGATTATATATCAGTCTCAACTCAGTTTTGATGCCTCTGTATAACTGACAGCCAAATGGGAACAAGAAGATTAGACATTTTCCGAAGGAATAGAAGATGAAATGTAAATCTGTATCGAATTCCGGGAGCAGCCGGGAATCCGGCGCAGCCAGGACGCGATCCCGGGTCGCCTGCGCTAACTAGTCGACTAAAGCAGTGGTTTCCAACCTGGGGTCCGCGGACCGCTTAGGGGCCCGCCTGAGAGCCCAGGGGGTGCGCGAGGCTTTGTCTGCTCTGGGGGGGGGGGGGGTGCCAAAGATCACAGGGGGTGCGCGAGGCTTTTCTGCTGTGAGGTTTCCAAAGTGCACATGTTAAATAAAAGCACAATAGCTCACTTACAGGATAATTTATTTTATAGAAAAGTCTGTATATGAAAATATTTTAAAAGATACATTTTTGCCCCCCCCCTTTCTAAAATGTAGTTGGGCTACGCCTAGTAACTTCTGTGACCCGTCAATCTGCGCT
Source organism: Lampris incognitus (assembly GCF_029633865.1). Classification (NCBI taxonomy): domain Eukaryota; kingdom Metazoa; phylum Chordata; class Actinopteri; order Lampriformes; family Lampridae; genus Lampris; species Lampris incognitus. The sequence goes on from NC_079215.1 coordinate 63,711,133, forward strand.
ATCAAACTGTCAGCGGGCAGTGTTGTCAGGTAGCTCCTCAGCTAGCAGCTAATGTTAGCTCGTCCAACTCAGCTATCAGCTAATGTTAACTCAGCTAGCGGCTAATGTTAGCTCATCTAGCTCAGCTAGCAGCTAATGTTAGCTCGTCCAACTCAGCTATCAGCTAATGTTAACTCAGCTAGCGGCTAATGTTAGCTCATCTAACTCAGCTAGCAGCTAATGTTAGCTCATCTAACTCAGCTAGCAGCTAATGTTAGGTCGTCTTGGATTGTTTCCTGCAGTCAGCAGCAGCACTTTATGAATGAAACAACGTGGCTGAGAAACGTGAAAGTGCGGAGACTCAGTGTCCAGAAAGAAAGTAAGGCTTTATTCCGAACTTTGGTTTTACGGAAGGTCAGGACAAGTCCCGGCCAGACTGTGTCATGTGTGGTGAGACACTAGCTGATGACAGCATGAAGCCAAGCAAAATGAAACGACACCAAGAGACACAACATCAAGAGACTGTTGGGGAAAGTCAGGAATTTTTTTGAGAAGAAACAGCAGGTGGCGCTATCAAGGAGATCCGCTGACATCAGAAAAGCGTTTGAACGAGCAGGCAGTGATTTGCACAGAGCCATGGAGGCGTCACTTGAGTGTTGGCTATTAACTGCCAAGGCTAAAAAGGCCGCACAGTGTTGGAGAGCAGCAGATCAAACCGGCCTGTCTGAACGCCAGAGAGGCTGTGTGGCCCACATGCAGCTGATAAAGTGAAAACAGCCCCACTCTGACCACACCGTCAAAGACACAACTGATAAAATGGCTGGAGACTGTCAGAACCAGCTGCACGAGAAGCTGAGGAATGTTCCCTTTGCCGTTCAGTTGGATGAGACGACAACAGCATCAGACGAGTCCGTGCTCATTGTTTATGTCCAGTATGTTGGCGGTGATGACTCTAAACGAGACATCCTTATGTCTACAAGTCTAACCACAACGACAAAAGGCCAGGATACTTTTATGGCTGTGGACTCCTGTCTCCCATCCAACAATCTGCCCTAGGAGAACATTGCTGCATGGGTGGGGCTGCAGCTGTGACGAGCTTGCTGACCTTCAAGCCGACTCAGGGTCAAAGAAATATTCCCAGGAGAACGGACACAAGAAGTTAATGATTGTCAAAGGACACAAAGGACACGCTGTTGCACCCAGACGGGCCAAATGTGCAGCTGCAAGGGCTACTCTGCCATGCAGCACGACACATCTGTTGGGACGGCCTTCAGCGGCCTTGCAACAGTAAAAACCAAAGCCCGCAGCACAGTCCATGCACACCCGGACTTTAGGCCGTCTGTCACAAGCACCGCACCTCACCCATCCCTGGTCACAGCCATGCAAGCCCAAGGTGGCCATTAGTCTCCGAGTGAACAGGTTGTACAGACTTAGTAAAGCATATAAGAAGTTACTGTTAGTGCGTGTACCAAAAATAACAGACACTGCCTGTCCAAAAAAACAAATAAACTGTTATCATTTTATGAATTAACAGGATGGCCGACTGAGTAAAAATGTTACTGTTATATAATACCACATAGGCCTGCTGTCTGTCAAAAAGACAGTGTGCACAGCTTTACATGATGTGCATGTGGACGTCAGATGTCAGACTACAACGGTACTGCTCTGCTGTTGTTTCAGTGAGCCTGAGGCAGAGGACAGCGGTGCTATGCTGGGTTGTTAAAAGGAAAACATGTGGGGGGAAAGCTACAATTGATGTTAATTTGTGCAAATAAATATTTGGAAAGCATCACTTTTCACTTGGTGTGTGTGTGTGCGTGGGCCGGGGTGGGGGTGGGGTGCTCAGCTTTTCTTAGAAATAAGTAGGGGGGCTCCAAGGAGAAAAGGTTGGGAACCACTGGACTAAAGGATCCCACCCGTTAGTTAAGAGCTAGCGAGTCTAGTCATCTGTGGTCGTTACACTAGCCCCGCCCCTTCCGGAAGTGCGTCGCTTCAGCATATCCGCTCCCTCACGTCTCCGGGCACACGCACTTCCGATGGCCTCGCGGTCTCACCATCCCACTTCTGACACCGGTGTAGCGAATTCTGGGGGCAGCCGGGAACCGCAGCCGGGTCTGCACCAGCCAGTCAACTAAAGGGTCTGTCCCGTTAGCCAAAGGGCTAGCGAGTCTAGTCATCTGTGGTCGGTACAATACATTTATGGGTGGGTTCCTTGTAATATTGAGAGCCCGGTGTTTCTGTATGTCTGTTGTAACGCCACTACGAGGCGCCATGCAGTCTGCCGGAAGAGGGATGCGTGACGTCACATAGACCCAATGCTGATGTAAACTACTCACGTTAGCCCCTAGCTAACGGGTCTGACCCTTTAGCCGAGCGGTTAGTGACGTCGCCTTGTGGTGCAGTACACCCCGTATCGAATCCCGCACCGGGCAAGAAAATAACCGGGTACATTGTGGCAGCGGTGGGATCCGGAAGTATGCAGATCCTCAGAAGTCTCTTCGGAGCGCGGGAATAACAAAGCGCAAGGGCGCGCTTCCGGGGAGGCTGACAACTGTAAACTACTAATAAGACACGTTAGTCGCTAGCTAACGGGTCTGACCCTTTAGCCGAGCGGTTAGTGACGTCGCCTTGTGGTGCAGTACACCCCTATCGAATCCCGCACCGGGCAAGAAAATAACCGGTTACACTGAGAAACTCCATCGGTGTCACTCTTCAACACAGACGAGACAAAACACGTAAAGCCCAAATCATCGTCCACAGACCCGATGGTGGAAAGTGACCGGGAAGACAGCCAGTGTGAATCAGACTGACAGTTTCCTTTAAAAAACACTTTGTGTAATGAGCCGCCATCCCAGTGCTCCGTCTTACGGGCCCGCTTGCTGAGCGGACGTTGTAACAATAGGAACTATTGTTAGGAACCATTGTTTAGTTCCTTGTTTACACAGGGGTCGTTTAGGTTGTTGCACCTGGAATAACGGACCGAGCATGATGCATAACCTTACGTGCCGAAGTTATTATTAAAGTTTATAGCCCCGTGGGGTTGAAACGAGTTGTAACGTCTCATTAGTAGAAGGGAACAACACACACTAACATGGTGGCAGCGGCGGACGACTCGGTTTGAAGTTTGGTGCGGAAAAGTTTCTAGGAGCGGGAGAGCGGTTAGTGTTGCTAAGCAACGTTCAGTATATGTTAGCATTAGCTGCTAGCGTGAGACTGCCGTGTGACATGGATGGGCTTAAACCACCGCAAACGTTATGTCTGGACTCAAGCAACCTTTCGAGGACATGAAAGGCCTGGAGGGACGAGTTTGCTCTGTATGTGGATTTAGCCATGGCTGACGCCGATGACAAACAGAAGGTGAAACTGTTCAGCTATCTTGTCGGGGAGAGCGGCAGGGAACTTATGGACACGTTACTGGGCGACACACCGAAGGATGCATGGACGTTAGATGACGTTATCGAGAAGTTTGATGAAACACTGCAACTTCTTATCAAAATGATGCAGCAAGGATGGCCTGACGATAAGTCAAAAACACCAAGGGAAATCAAGCCCTACTTCTCATTCCAAGAGGAGTTAAGCCACCAAGATGGAATAGTGTTCAGGAGTGAGCGCGCTGTCATCCCTGATGCATTGAGGAAAGACATCACTTGCCGCCTACACACATCACATCTGGGTGTGGAAGGATGCCTACGGAGGGCTAGGGAGTGTGTCTATTGGCAGGGCATGAACGACCAAATAAAATCATATATAGCAAAGTGTGACATCTGCAGATCAATGGACATTAAACAACAAAAAGAAACACGAATGTCACATGATGTGCCAAGCAGGCCGTGGGCAAAGGTGGGCACGGATCTGTTCATGTTTGAAAACAAAGACTACCTCATAATTGTTGATTTTTTCTCAAATTTTTGGGAAATAGATTACCTGGCAGATACCAAGTCAACCACAGTGATACGGAAGCTGAAAGCTAATTTTGCCCGCCAAGGTATCCCAGATATTGTAATCTCGGACAATGGCCCACAGTATTCGTCACAAGAATTCCAGAAGTTCAGTCGACTGTGGGGATTTCAACATAAAACCTCATCACCAGGTTACCCGCAAAGCAACGGCAAAGCTGAGTCAGCCGTTAAGACAGCAAAAAGACTCTTGCTCAAAGCCAAGGCTGCTGGACGGGATCCTTATCTCGCCCTTCTGGACCACCGCAACACACCATCACAGGGTACCGATACCACACCAGCACAGCGGCTGCTCAGTCGGCGTACCAAAACACTACTGCCAACCAAGGCAAGCCTGTTACAGCCGAAAGTTGTGCATGTGAAACAGGATTTACAAAATAACCAACAACGGCAGAGGGCATACTACGACAGGTCGGCTAAAGACTTGGACACGCTTGCCCCAGGTGAATGTGTGAGAGTTCAGCCTCTCGCACCCCACACTTGCTGGAGAGTGGGCAAGGTGCTGAGGCCGGTTGATAGGAGATCCTATGAGGTCCAGCTGCACATGGGTGGTGTCATCAGGAGAAATCGCAGACACCCCAGGCATGCACCAGGGGCAATCTTCACTGACACTATGGACATGGAGATCAGCAGCCCCAGTCAGCCAGAGAGTGTTGAACCCGGACATTCAGAGAGTGTTCCTTCTCGCAGTGTCTTAGCAGGAAACAAAAGCAAGGAAACTGGTGACAGGGCCAACCCTGTTACCACCAGATCAGGCCGCTCTGTTGTGCAGCCGCAGCGATACAAAGACTTTGTGACCTCACATAGATGAATGGATCTGTAGCACTAATGGACTTTGGGGGGGGGCATGAATGAAAAAGAAAAAAAAGTGAATCACAAATGTTGTGCAAATGTATTAAAGGTTCTAAAAAAAGAAGAAGAAACTGAAAAGAGAAAGGATGTAACAATAGGAACTATTGTTAGGAACCATTGTTTAGTTCCTTGTTTACACAGGGGTCGTTTAGGTTGTTGCACCTGGAATAACGGACCGAGCATGATGCATAACCTTACGTGCCGAAGTTATTATTAAAGTTTATAGCCCAGTGGGGTTGAAACGAGTTGTAACGTCTCATTAGTAGAAGGAAACAACACACTTTAACAGACGTGACGTCAGAGCATTTACACAAGACACGAATCCTCCATGATGAGCACGTCATGATTAAAACTGGCTTTCGGAGATGGGTGTCTTAGCTGTATGAGAACTTCATGTTCAGTTGCACGGATTTATTTTCGAATGAAGCCTTAACTGATGTCCTAGTTTAACCTCCTAAATGTAGTTTTTACCATGAATTTCCTTTTCCTTTAAAGCCATGGCGTCCGTCTCCAGGGATCTGTCCGTACATGTGCACGAGGACGTCAACATAACAAAGCTGAACGACAGACAGCAGTTCATCAAGAAGGGAGAGACCAAATCCATGGGGGTGAGTTTTGCAATTTGACCAAGGGACGGGAGGAACCATCATTACACAAAATAAAACGATGCAATGAAACTACTGTAACCGGTTATTTTCTTGCCCGGTGCGGGATTCGATACGGGGTGTAATGCACCACAAGGCGACCTCACTACCCGCTCGGCTAAAGAGTCAGACCCGTTAGCTAGGGGCTAACGTGTCTTATTAGTAGTTTACACTAAGTTCAAAATGCTGGTGAATTTAATGCTGATGTAAACTGCTAATAAGACCCTTTAGCCGAGCGGGTAGCGATGTCGCCTTGTGGTGCAGTACACCCCGTATCGAATCCCGCACCGGGCAAGAAAATAACCGGTTACATAATGATCACAGACATTTGTATCTAATATGAACACCACAGTCCAGTCGTGTTCCACCTGATCCACATTTCACAGACCCATCTGAAATGCAAAGCACAGAGACGGTTATGTGCCCTGTTAATAAGAATATCCACCGCATTTATACGACAACACATAAGCTTATGCAGCGACAGCGAGTGATTTGTTTGGGCTGGTGGTTTTTAACTGTCTAGCTGATTTCCACTTCAGTTTTTAACCCTTTAGCACATTTGACAAACATCAAGTTTACCATCGTTGTCATTAACTGACTGATCAGTTAACGATGTGAGGTTTCCCTGCAACTTAACTGAACATCCAAATATGTGAACCCACCTCACTATAATAGTGTAACGTGCATGGATAAGTATACACGCTGGCCGCTAGTTCGCGGGTCTGACCCTTTAGTCGAGCGGTTGGCGATGTCTCCTGCGGGGCAGGCGGTACGGGTTCGCTTCCCGGCCGCGGCAGTTCCTGGGGTTGCGTTGTCCCCCGAATTCGCTACAATGTATTGTACTAATATGTAATTTACCAGAATAACCTGACAATACCAAGAAAACAGGAGTTTATATTGCCCACCTGCAGATTATGCAAACTAGGTTATTCTGTGGCTCTATAGATGATCATATCGAATGTTTGCTAGCTTGTTATATGTAGTAACATAGTTATGTCGAATATTTGCTAGCTTGTTATATGTAGTAACAGTTATGTCGAATATTTGCTAGCTTGTTATATGATGTAACATAGTTATGTCGAATATTTGCTAGCTTAGTTATGTCGAATATTTGCTAGCTTGTTATATGTAGTGACATCGCTCTGTCGAATATTTGCTAGCTTGTTATATGTAGTAACAGTTATGTCGAATATTTGCTGGCTTGTTATATGAAGTAACATCGCTATGTCGAATATTTGCTAGCTTGTTATATGAAGTAACATAGCTATGTCGAATATTTGCTAGCTTGTTATATGATGTAACATAGTTATGTCATATATTTGCTAGCTTGTTATATGTAGTAACAGTGATGTCGAATATTTGCTAGCTTGTTATATGTAGTAACAGTTATGTCGAATATTTGCAAGCTTGTTATATGTAGTAACATCGCTATGTCGAATATTTGCTAGCTTGTTATATGTAGTAACAGTTATGTTGAATATTTGCTAGCTTGTTATATGTAGTAACATAGCTATGTCGAATATTCGCTAGCTTGTTATATGAAGTAACATCGCTATGTCGAATATTTGCTAGCTTGTTATATGTAGTAAGATAGTTATGTCATATATTTTCTAGCTTGTTATATGTAGTAACAGTGATGTCGAATATTTGCTAGCTTGTTATATGTAGTAACAGTTATGTCGAATATTTGCTAGCTTGTTATATGTAGTAACACCGCTATGTCGAATATTTGCTAGCTTGTTATATGTAGTAACATAGTTATGTCATATATTTGCTAGCTTGTTATATGAAGTAACAGGTATGTCGAATATTTGCTAGCTTGTTATATGAAGTAATGTGGTGGACACGTATTGGGGACAGAATTCAACCCAGGAACTAAGGGTTAAGTCATGGTTGCCCTGGCAGGTTAACGCAGGGTTAAGTTATGGTTGTCCAGCCAGTTTTCTGATTATTCTTGCCACCTCCGCTCAGTCGAGCTGTGGTTTGGTTGCTCTCTGATTTACCGTGGATTAAAGAAAGTTGCCTACACGGCTAAAGTGTGAACCTACGGTCTTCTCCGTTCCTTCGGCTCTACACTGGTGACCCCGACGTCGGTTTTCGGATAAGTTTTCTGAAACCACACACATTATGGCTACGAACGCCGTTGCAATTAAACTGCCGGAGTTTTGGGAGTCTTCCGCGGCTACATGGTTCGCGCAGGCTGAGGCACAGTTCGCGCTCAGAGACATAACAGCAGACGAGACCAGGTACTACTACGTATTGGCAGCGCTGGGGGGCGCTACGGCTTCCAGGATAAGCGGTTTCATAACCAACCCACCGGCCGATGGTAAATACGCCGCACTTAAACATATCCTCCTTGAAACTTTTGAACTGTCAACAACGGAGAGAGCACGTCGCCTCTTCGCAATTCAGGGCTTGGGAGATGGCAAACCATCGGAGCTAATGAGCAGGATGTTAAACCTACTGGGTCAAGAAAAGCCATGTTTCCTGTTTATGGAGCTGTTTCTGCGCAACATGCCGCCCCACGTCCAGACTGCGCTCGCTAACTCCACCATCACTGATCCCCGTGAGCTGGCAAAGGAGGCTGACCGATTCTTCGTCGCTACACAACGTTCCTCCCATGCCGGGGTGCTGGCTCCTACCTTCACTGGCCCCCCGCCGACATCGCGGGCGTGGCCCGACGGTGGCGCCACAGCATCAGACCGCTACAAGCCCTCTGGACTCTGTATGTACCACGCTCGATTTGGTGTGAAAGCTAAACGGTGCCGTTCCCCCTGCAACTACAGGCCGACGGGAAACGAGAGGGCCAACACTCAGTAGTGGCCATGAGTGTTGGCGATACGAGCAGGCTACTCTTCATCCTCGACACCATCTCCGGTCGGCGATTTTTTTGTGCGCTTACGGTTTGCTAGTGGACATTCAGAACAGCCGTCTGGTCGATGCCTTAACCTTCTCCTCCTTCGCATGTACGCGGAGGGAAGCGGCCTATGCAGGTCTAGCCAACTCTCTCTCAGAGGCAGACAAGTTCACCCGCCTCCTCGCTGAGTTCCCTGACCTCACCCAGCCTACCTTCTCTGCACCCACCGCTAAGCATGGGGTGGAGCATCACATTGCTACGAAGGGGCCCCCGGTCTACGCCAGAGCCAGGCGTCTCGACCCCGCCAAACTCGCCATTGCCAAGTCTGAGTTCGAGCACCTGGAACGCATGGGGATCATCCGCCGCTCTGACAGCCCGTGGGCGTCCCCACTCCACATCGTCGCTAAGCCTGATGGAGGTTGGCGCCCATGCGGGGACTACCGCCGACTAAATGACGCCACCACGCCCGACCGCTATCCTGTCCCGCATATCCAGGACTTTTCTGCAAACCTGTCTGGCAAATGCGTCTTCTCAAAAGTCGACCTGGTCCGTGGTTATCATCAAGTTCCCGTGCACCCCTCAGACATCCCCAAGACAGCGGTGACTACCCCATTCGGCCTATTTGAATTCCTACGAATGCCATTTGGACTCAAAAACGCGGCCCAGTCCTTTCAGCGGCTGATGGATTCAGTGCTCCGTGGCCTTCCTTTCCTCTTCGTCTATTTGGACGACATACTCATCGCCAGCGCCTCCAAGGAAGAACACCTGTCCCATCTTCATGCCCTCTTCACACGCCTCAGCCAGCATGGGCTGATCGTCAACCCGGCGAAGTGCCGGTTCGGGCTGACAGCCATTGATTTCCTCGGGCATCGCATCACTGGGGACGGGGCAGTCCCCCTGCCCTCAAAGGTGGAAGCGGTGGCGGCCTTTCCGCGCCCCCAAACAGCTCGTGCGCTCAGGGAGTTCATCGGGATGGTGACATTCTACCACCGCTTCATTCCCCGAGCCGCCTTTATCATCCGGCCACTGTACGAGGCGCTGAAAGGCATGTCCCCCAACCAGGCGGTCGACTGGACAGCAGAGCGGGACCGTGCGTTCACCGAGACTAAAGCTGCGCTCTCCCAGGCTACCCTGCTAGCGCATCCTTCACCTACAGCGCCTATTTCCATAACCACGGATGCATCGGACTATGCTGTTGGTGCGGTTCACGAACAGTGGGTGGGGGGGGCTTGGCAGCCTTTGGCCTTTTTCAGTCGCCAGCTTACACCCCGAGAGCGCAAGTATAGTACTTTTGACAGGGAACTCCTCGGTCTCTGGCTCGCTGTCCGGCATTTCCGTTTCCTGCTAGAGGGCCGCGAGTTTACTGCGTACGTGGACCACAAGCCCCTCACGTTTGCCATGTCCAAGACGGCCGAGCCATGGTCCGCTCGCCAGCAGCGACAACTCTCCTACATTTCGGAATTCACTACCGACATCCAGCACGTCGCTGGTAAGTCTAACCAGGTAGCTGACTGCCTCTCTAGGGCAGTGATTGGAGCGGTCCACCTAGGCCTTGACTATGCACAGATGGCCGTTGACCAGGCCACGGACCCGAGCATCCTCCGTCTCCGGGCCTCCGACACGGGGCTCCGCCTGCAGGACGTTCCTTTCAGCGACACAGGTGCCACCCTCCTGTGTGACGTCTCCACAGGACAGCCCAGGCCCATCGTCCCGCACAGCTGGAGACGCCCCGTATTTGAAGCTGTGCACGGCCTCTCTCATCCAGGCGGTAAGCCATCCGTGCGCCTGACCTCTGCTAAGTTTGTGTGGGAGGGACTTAAGAGAGACGTGAAAGCGTGGGCCGACTCGTGTGTTGCCTGTCAGCGGGCTAAGATACACCGCCACATTAAGGCGCCCCTGGAACGCTTCGCAGTGCCGGAGAGACGATTTGACCATGTCCACGTCGACCTGGTTGGTCCCCTACCCCCCTCCCATGGGTTCACCTACCTCTTCACTGTGGTGGACAGGACTACGCGCTGGCCTGAAGCTGTTCCCCTGGCATCCACGACGTCTGCTGATGTGGCCCGGGCTTTTATTGGGTCGTGGGTCTCACGTTTCGGTACGCCTTCCGACCTTTCATCTGACCGCGGGCCACAGTTTACCTCAGAGCTATGGAGTGCTGTGGGTGAGGCTCTGGGCGTCAAGCTTCATCGCACTACCGCCTACCACCCTCAGGCGAACGGCCTATGTGAGCGCTTCCACCGGTCCATGAAGGCTGCGCTTCGGGCTACTCTCAAGGACTGCAACTGGGTCGACAAGCTCCCATGGGTCATGCTGGGCCTGCGGACCGCCCCGAAGGAAGACCTACAAGCCTCCTCTGCGGAGCTGGTGTACGGCACGCCGCTGCGAGTCCCAGGCGATTTCATGCCCAATGCAACGCGTCCCTGGTCAGCTGTGGACCAACGAGCCTCCTTGCTGGACGGGGTCAGAGCTTTCACACCCGTCCCTACCGCCCAACACGGCGCGCCGGTGTCCCAGGTGCCCCCAGGTCTGCAGTCAGCGGACTACGTGTTCATCCGTCACGACGCACACCGCCCCCCTCTGCAACCCCCTTATGACGGCCCCTTCCGCGTCCTGGAACGGGGAACTAAGCACCTGGTGGTGGATTTTGGGGGCACGGCCGAGCATGTTTCAGTGGACCGAGTTAAACCCGCACACCTGGACTTGACGCAGCCTTTGGAGTTAGCCCAACCTCCTCGTCGCGGTCGTCCCCCGGCTCCGCCTCCTCCCCCCGTGGAGGCCCGAGCTGCCTCTTCTGCTCCTCAGGCCGACCTCCACAGGCCCGCGTCAATGCCTCCCAGAGACACTCCGGCCCCTGTTATCCGGAGCCGCCGCGGACGGCCTGTTGTCCCCCCGCGCCTGCCTGACTTCGATTACTAGGGCGAATTCTGGGGGGGCTCATGTGGTGGACACGTATTGGGGACAGAATTCAACCCAGGAACTAAGGGTTAAGTCATGGTTGCCCTGGCAGGTTAACGCAGGGTTAAGTTATGGTTGTCCAGCCAGTTTTCTGATTATTCTTGCCACCTCCGCTCAGTCGAGCTGTGGTTTGGTTGCTCTCTGATTTACCGTGGATTAAAGAAAGTTGCCTACACGGCTAAAGTGTGAACCTACGGTCTTCTCCGTTCCTTCGGCTCTACAGTAACATAGTTATGTCATATATTTGCTAGCTTGTTATATGTAGTAACAGGTATGTCGAATATTTGCTAGCTTGTTATATGAAGTAACAGTGATGTCGAATATTTGCTAGCTTGTTATATGTAGTAGCATAGTTATGTCATATATTTGCTAGCTTGTTATATGTAGTAGCATAGTTATGTCATGTATTTGCTAGCTTGTTATATGTAGTAGCATAGCTATTACAATGTAGAGCCGGGCAATGAGAGCTAGTACCTGATCAGGGTTCGAATTAAGAGACGATGACGCTCCTCTCGGAGTTTTGAGACTCAGAAAGGGTTTTAAAACAGGCTGGGATACCATGGACTACACCATACTTAGCATAGGGTCGCATTGCGCATGTGCGTAGTATCCCATTCACGTGCCCACTTCAATAGCATGCATATGTTGATGAGAGACACCTCCTCGTTGTGTAGCGTCTGAGAAAAGGGGCTGGTCTGCTAAATCTGTCTTCAGAAACTCAAACTCCTGGACATCTGCTCCCTTTAGGAGGCGGTGCGCTCTGACTGGACTGGACTGCCTCGAACACACCAAACCCAACTGGCTTCGTTCACATCTCGAAACACAATCCCAGAATGTCTCTAATGCATGACTTCACTGACGCCCCACAGTTTGGTGTGAGCATTAAACACATGACAACAGTTTTGATTGTTAACATGTGTCACCGCCCCCCCCCCACGTCCCCCAACCATCAATAAATAACATCCCTGTCCCTGCAAGAACAAGTAAACAACCGCACTTGCCAATTATACATTAACGGCACGAGTGCATGTTCGAGATCAGAAACATATGAAACATTTGCAGAGTGAAAACAAATCCAATAAAGCAATACTATCACTACAGACCATTGCAACACACGAAGAACCACTGGCATGCGAGCAGTCCATTTCTAGAGCTCACGGCTCCAGAACAGTAAAGACGTGTTGATGAGTCGATGGTTTGAAAGCCAGTATTTTGTGAAGAGGCAGCTCGTTTGTACCTGCAGGTACAAAAAAGAGACAAGAACTGTGACACGATGGTGGAACAGGGCAGTAATGTAGGTGGCACGCAGAACATAGGTGGAGTCCTGCCTACATGGACCAAATCAGTTCATTACTTTAATTATGAAAGTAATGCCAATTTTGTTGCGAGAGATTCATGACTCAAAAAGTGCCTGATTTAGGGTCAAGGTTAGCCACAACAACTGTGCTTCTTCAGCACATGCCTTGTTCTTCTGCATTTGACGGCCATGACGAGCTCTAGTATCATCCCTACCCTACAGAATTTGGAAAGTTCTGGAGTAGCAATCGTCTTCTGTAAATTGTGTAAACAGCATCCATTGCATGGTGTCCGTTTTGGGAGAGAGACCCCTCCTCTGTTGCTCTCCCTGGGGTCTCTGCCTATTTTTTCTCCCTGTTAGAGGGTTTTTTTAGGGAGTTGTTCCTTATCTGATGTGAGGGTCTAAGGACAGGACGTTGTGTTGGTGGAAGCAAATTTGCAATTTGTGATACTGGGCGATACAAATAAAGTTGACTTGACTTTAAGCATGCAAGAGTTCTACCTCGTTAAAATCCTGAGGGTTAATTTAACTTCCGGGGCCATTTGTACACTCTCGGAGTTGAATTAACACCTCGGGATTTTGACCCGATGAGTGTAATAACAATTGTTGGTTGAATCCAGTTGACCCAATTTACTCCCCCAATGAGTTTGTTATCATGTCATCATGGCTTCCTGTTTAGGAATATCAAACCATAAATGAGCTATTCCCCTGTAGCTTGCTCTCGTCAACTCCAGGGGCGCAACGTAGGGGGGGGGCAGAGGGTGCAATGCACACAGGCGCCGCATCAGCGGGGGCGCCAAAAGTACAGTGTACAGTAAACAATTTCTGGTTATAGGCCTATTTGTTTTGTAAAAGTTTAATATTTATAAATATTATTAGTTAGATGAGCATTTTGGATTAGAAGATATAGTTACATGTTATATTTTTTAATTATAATATTTATTTGTTTTGCGTACGGTCTTTTGACTCCCCCCGCTGATGCAGCCCCTGTGTGCATTGCACCCTCTGCACCCCCCTCGTCGCGCCCCCGATCAGCTCCCCTTTATAAGTCATCTGTGCTTGTGGTCTGCTAGCCATGGGTATTAGCATGCATTAACTGTATCAATGGTGCAGGTATATGAGACAGACCCAGGCGTTTCACTATAACTGTTAACAGAATCACTGTCAAATTATTGAAATCGAAATGGCGGGAACATAACCCACCCCTCCACTGCTGCTGCGCTGTCACCAGACTGCATGTCTTGTACTTGTACATGCACAACGTTCTTATTTTTGTGTGTGTGTGCGTGTGCGTGCGTGTGAGCCAGGTGTCGCAGATGATGTTAGGGCTGATGGTAATGTCCTACTCCATTCCACTCCACTTCACCGAGTTCACACAGGTGGTCAGCTTGGGAGTGCCCTGGTGGAGCGGCATGTCGGTAAGCTTCTGCGATTGTGTATGTGTGTGACTATGTGTTTGTGAGAGTGTGTGTTTGTTTTTGTGCCCTATTATTTACCCCCCCTCCCCGTTTTTCTCTCCCCAATTGTACTTGGTCAATTATCCCACTCTTCTGAGCCCTCCCCTCTGCCGATCCGGGGAGGGCTGCAGACTACCACGTGCCTCCTCCGAAACATGTGGGGTCGCCAGCCGTTTCTTTTCACCTGACATGTGAGGAGTTTCGCCAGGGGGACGTAGCGCGTGGGAAAATCACGCTATCCCCCCCTCATCGAACAGGCGCCCCAACCGACCAGAGGAGGCGCTAGTGCAGGGACCAGGACACATACCCACACCCCCCTTCCCACCCGCAGACACGGCCAATTGTGTCTGTAGGGACGCCCCAACAAACCGGAGGTAACACGGGGATTCGAACCGGCGATCCCGGTGTTGGTAGGCAACGGAATAGACCGCCACACTACCCGGACGCCCCTGTGTCCTATGAAAGGATGACTAGATGTCAAATCTGGGCCAGACTAGGAGAAAGATGGGATCTTCTTTCAAATTGCCCCGGCAGATTTTGAATTAGGACCGTTTTTAAATTGTTTCACAATAGACGGTGCTGATGTTTAGGTGATGGCTGCCATATTGTGCTAGACTTGCCACGCTGTTTTACCTCTCTTCTCCCCACGTGTCTCCAGTTCATCACAGCTGGAGCAGTCACCATCTTTGTGCAAACAAACTGGAACAGCAAGACGGTGAGTCTGACAAACACACGCACACACACGCACACATCGTCTGCATACAATTGTACCATGTTGTTAAAAGTTGAGAACTTCAATTTCACGTAACATTTCCTCCTTTACCTTTTTCACTTTCATTCTGCACTGCCTGCTCCCCTTATCCGTCCTTGCCTATTTCCCCTCTTCACCCCTAACCTTTATTTACCTCTGCCTGTCACAAGACACGTTGCTGCCTATAGCAAATAAACCTGTTGTTTTTAAAGGATGCCAGGATAGTCTTAGATATTTTTTTCCGACATTCTTAGACTCTATTAGATTGTTTGATTTGCGATGCCTTTTTTGGTCCCATGGTTTTGATGTGGGCCCCTAAGTCAAATTCCTTGTATGTTTTCATTACTATTACATTTCATTACTATTACTGCTTAACAAGTACCTATTTGTTATTACTACTACTACTTTTGGCTGCTCCCGTTAGGGGGCGCCACAGTGGATCATCCGTATCCATTTCTTCCTGTCCTCTGCATCTTCCTCTGTCACGCCAGCCACCTGCATGTCCTCCCTCACCGCATCCATAAACCTCCTCTTAGGCCTTCCTCTTCTCCTCTTCCCTGGCAGCTCCATATTCAGCATCCTTCTCCCAGTATACCCAGCATCTCTCCTCCACACATGTCCAAACCATCTCAATCTTGCCCTTCTTGCTTTGTCTCCAAACCGTCCAACCTGAGCTGTCCCTCTAATATACTCGTTCCTAATCCTGTCCTTCTTCATCACTCCCAATGAAAATCTTATCATCTTCACCTCTGTCAACTCAGCTCCACCTCCTGTCTTTTCATCAGTGCCACTGTCTCCAAACCATAAAACATAGCTGGTCTCACAACCATCTTGTAAACCTTCCCTTTCCCTTTAACTCGTCTGCCTCAAATCCCTCTTGACACTCTTCTCCACCCACTCCACTCTGCCTAAACCCTCTTACTCCCTTCTCTTCTGCACTCCCCGTTACTTTGGACAGTTGACCCCAAGTATGTAAACTCATACACCTTTGTCACCTCCACTCCTTGCATCCTGACCATTCCACTGTCCTCCCTCTCATTCACACATAGGTATTTTGTCTTGCTCCTACTGACTTTCATTCCTCTTCTCTCCAGTGCATACCTCCACCTCTCCAGGCTCTCCTCCACCTGCACCCTACTCTCGCTACAGATCACAATGTCATCCGCGAACATCATCGTCCATGGAGACTCCTACGTGATCTCTGTCCGTCACCATTGCAAACAAGAAAGGGCTCAGAACCGATCCTTGATGTAATCCCACCTCCACCTTGAACCCATCTGTTATTCCAACTGCACACCTCACCATCGTCACACTTCCCTCATACGTATCCTGCACCACTCCTACATACTTCTCTGCAACTCCTGACTTCCTCATACAATACCACACCTCCTCTCTCGGCACTCTGTCATAAGCTTTCTCTAAATCCACAAAGACACAATGCAACTCTTTCTGGCCTCCTCTATACTTCTCCATCAACATTCTCAAAGCAAACATCACATCTGTGGTGCTCTTTCGTGGCATGAAACCATACTGCTGCTCGCTGATCGTCACCTCTCCTCTTAACCTAGCTTCTATTACTCTTTCCCATATCTTCATGTTGTGGCCAGTCAACTTTATATCTCTGTAGTTGCTACAGTTCTGCACATCGCCTTTATTCCTTAAAATCGGTACCAGTATGCTTCTTCTCCACTCCTCCAGCATCCTCTCACTTTCCAAGATTGTGTTAAACAATCTAGTTATAAACTCCACTGCCATCTCTCTTCAACATCTCCATGCCTCCACAGGTATGTCATCAGGACCAACTGCCTTTCCACTCTTCATCCTCTTCATAGCTGCCCTCACTCCCTCCTTGCTAATCAGTGGCGTGCGGTGAGGTTCGTGGCTGGTGAGGCACTGACTTTTTCAGAGTCAGATTTACAAATATATGAACCCAGTATAGTAGCTTCAATTCACCATTCATTTGGCAGCTTGAACATTGGCTACTGCTTGTGTGTCATATCTCGTCAGCATTCTTTACACACACGTAATTCCGTCTCAATGGAGATTATTGCCAGGGATGAAAGTCGTCCTTGATCGGTCCGATTCCGACTGTATGTTTTGAGTCTTCTCAAAGCAGAGAATGACCTTTCCACGGACGCTGTTGTAGCGGGTATGGTTAGGACCAGCTGGAGTAACTTTGCCGCTTCAGGAACAGTCTGCATCAGATCCTTCTGGGCCAAAAAGTTGAGAATCTGTCCAGGGGATTTACATTCGTTCCTCACTGTTTGTGAGCTGTACAGTCCGATGAGATCAGCCTTCAGTCTCACAAAGTCAAAGAACTTGGCATATTTTGACAGGCTCTGCAGTTTGGCGTCATCAAAATGTTGTGACATTTCATTAAATTTTGCACAATCGACCAAACCAATAAAAGCTAGCTCGCCAAAATGATCAAATCTATCCTCCAGCTGAACACTGGCATTGTCCAGAATGTTATAAAACATTCGTTTCCTCTCATCTCTGACTGACTGTTGATGAACACTATCCGTCGGGCGGAGTGTGGCGCATTTCTGCTCAAATCGCTCATAGAAACTGTCCAACTCTTGTCTCTGGCGTTGCACAACTCCAATTGTGTCGCGGATTCGCGCGCAACAAAATCCCATGTCCATGACTCTGTTTTGCAGCACTCTAAAGAGTGCATCGGCTTCACTGAAAATGTCCTCATATGCCATAATGATAAAGCATGTTGATGCTGTTGACAGCAACAGTCTGGAATTCGAGCTCCATCTGGTAGGCGCTGCTCTTGGTAAACGTCGCTTCACAACGTCATCCAGTAAGTGGGTGCGCTTCGTGGATTTACTGAAAATGCAAGAGTACCAGGTTCAATTTGTGTGCGTAACAGTGGGTAAATATGGCCTCAGGCACCTTTTCTTTAATCCTCGCCTGCACCCCATTAAGCTCTGATGACGTCACAGCCGCTCCGTCATAAGTCAGAGCTACCAGCTTTTCCACACACTTGTAGTTCTCCAACACTCCCAAGACATGCTCAGCTATAGCAGGGGCCCGTCTGTCATCGCTAACACCATCAAAGCCCAAACAAGCCTCCCTCACTTCACATGCCGACTCACTTTTAGCCACATAACGCAAAATGACAGAGATCCGGGCTTTGCTTGTGACAGCCGTTGTCTCGGCCACTTCTACAGCAACAAACGGGGCTGCATTAGTCTCCTTTTTGATATCATTTCTTATCACGTCACCGACTGCTTCAATTAAATCCTTCTGGATTCTGTTTGACAAGCCAGAAAACACAGCGGGTGTCTCCAAATGTCTAGCTAACCTTTCATCTCTCTCAGCAAAAGCATGTAGTAGTTCTGCAACGATTAGAAGAGCTTGTACTCTCGCCGTTACCACGAAGTGCCAGTTCCTGTTTGGCTAGGAAGCAGGTCGCATTAATGAGGTCTTTTAAAACCTCCCGGGTTTCCTTTACCTTCAGCATTGTGGACGGAAATGTTTAGTCGCCGTTGTTCATCCAAAGCCAAAATCTATTCTTGGATATCCAAACGTTTTCAAAGCAACTTGGCTTTGAATATGAGTAGCTGATCTTTCATGTTTGCTGAGGCTTCTTGGTAGATTTTTCAAGTCACAAAACCCCTGTGTTAGTTAGTCCAGACATTACCGCGTGTTGAGGACAAAAGAGCGGGAAAGCAGAAAAGGCGGGCTTTCCGGGTGCGCCACCACCGCTCCGTTTGAAAAGAGCGAGTTATCTTCTGTCCCGTTGTTTGAAGCAAACCGTTTAGCTGCTCCGGCGGCGTTGGTCCTCCATCATTTATCACTTCACTTTTTGACTGAAAGTCCAGTTTTGAGAAACTTTTGAGCTTAGATAGAGAATCTACCATTGTTGCAGTCAGATTTGTTTTTCAAAATAAACGAACCGCTGTAGTGAACTCGACTCTGCGTTAAAGAAGAGCGACAGCAGAAGAAGAGAGCGTCCTGTAAACCCGCGGGCTCCCGCATACGCCCCCTTCAGTGAGGCAGAGGTACTGGCTGCCTCATCTCATGCTTTTTCAGTGCGGTTTTATGTAAGATCAGCAAGACTAAATATGTTATACTCATACATGAAATACAATAACTATTTTAAGGAAAGTGAGGACATATAATAAAAGTATCTGCAAACATGACATTGGTGACAAACGGTAAGAAAGTGAAAGGCACGCGCTCAACCCAGTTTGTGAGGGATTGCGCAATCCGAAGTGAGGCTCCACCCCTCGCTGCCTCAACTCGCGTATCTCCCCTCCAATTGAACAGGGAATATGCAAATTCAGCGATTTTGATAATAAAAATTATTTAAATTATTGGAATTGTACATGAATTACATTTATAGCACAGATCAGTAGACAGATATTAATATTTATTTCATTTTATCATCATTTGCTTTTTCTTTTCATGATGAAAGGTGAGGCTCTGCCTCACCTGCCTCCCCTGACCGCACGTCCCTGTTGCTAAGCCACCGCAGTTCCTGATTCACTATCCCCACATCATCCAACCTTCTCGCTCTCATTTTCCTCATTCATCAGCCCCTCAGAGTACTCCTTCCACCTCCTCAGCACACTCTCCTCGCTAGTCAGCACATTTCCATCTCTATCCTTCATCACCTTAACCTGCTGCACATCCTTCCCAGCTCGGTCCCTCTGTCTAGCCAATCGGTACAAGTCCTTTTCTCCTTCCTTAGTGTCTAACCTCGCATACAACTCACATAAGCCTTTGCCTTTGCCACCTCTCTCTTCGCTTTACGCTGCATCTCCTTGTACTCCTGTCTACCTTCTTCATCTCTCTGACTATCCCACTTCTTCTTTGCCAACCTCTTCCTCTGTATACTTTGCTGTATTTCCCCATTCCACCACCAAGTCTCCTTGTCTTCCTTCCTCTGTCCTGGTGACACGCCAAGTACCTTCCTAGCTGGCTCCCTCACTATTTCTGCAGTGGTTGTCCAGCCATCTAGCAACTCTCCACTACCACCCAGTGCCTGTCTTAACTCCTCCATTAACTCCATACAACAGTCTTACTTTTTTTTAGCTTCCACCATTTGATACTTAGCTCTTCCTTCACCCTCTTCCTCTTCTTGGTCTCCAAAGTCATCCTACAGACCACCATCCGATGCTGCCTAGCTACGTTCTCCCCTGTCACCACCTTGCAGTCTCCAATCCCTTTCAGATCAAGCCTTCTACATAAGATATAGTCCACCTGTGTGCACTTTCCTCCACTCTTGTACGTCACCCTGCGTTCCTCCCTCTTCTTGAAATATGTATTCACCACAGCCATTTCCATCCTTTTTGCAAAATCCAACACCATCTGTCCTTCCACACTTCTCTCTTTGACACCATACCTACCCATCACCTCTGTTCCCTTCACCAACATGTCCATTGAAGTCCACTCCAATCACCACTCTCTCGTCCTTGGGTACCCTCTCCACCACATGATCCGACTGATTCCAGAATTCTTCTTTCTCTTCCATCT
Source organism: Lampris incognitus (assembly GCF_029633865.1). Taxonomy (NCBI): domain Eukaryota; kingdom Metazoa; phylum Chordata; class Actinopteri; order Lampriformes; family Lampridae; genus Lampris; species Lampris incognitus. Next base: position 63,731,374 of record NC_079215.1, read on the forward strand.
CACACCCAACTTGCGGGGCATATGCGCTGATAACATTCAGCAATACACCTTCGATTTCCAGCTTCATACTCATCACTCTGTCTGACACTCTCTTCACCTCCAGCACGCTCTTGACATACTCTTCCTTCAGAATTACCCCTACCCCATTACTCCTCCCATTCACACCATGATAGAAGAGTTTGAACCCACCTCCGATGCTCCTGGCCTTACTCCCCTTCCACCTGGTCTCTTGCACGCACAGTATACCTACCTTTCTTCTCTCCATCATGTCAGCCAGCTCTCTCCCTTTACCAGTCATAGTGCCAACATTCAAAGTTCCGACTCTCACCTCCACACTCCTACCCTTCCTCCTCTCTAGCTGCCTCTGGACATGCCTTCCCCCTCTCCTTCTCCTTCGCCCAACAGTAGCACAGTTTCCAGCCGCACTCTGCTGGCCAACAGTACCGATGGTGGTCGCTGGTAACCCGTGCCTCGACCGATCCAGTATGGAGATCCGACTTATGATCCGCACATCTAAAAGTTTAATGCCGGACGTCCTTCGTGACGCAACCCTCCCCATTGATCCGGGCTTGGACTCGGCACTAAGAATGCACTCCTCAGTGGCTGGGTTATTTGTTATTACATATATTTATTATTATTATTATTATTATTAGTATAATTATCAATTATTATAATTATTAATTATATTATAATTATAATAATTATTATTATATTTGTTATTATATTACTGCAAAAAAAACAAATAAAACTGCAATGTTTTACTTGTGGGGTGTGTGTTAGATGCTCAGCTCGGTGTCCGTTGTGCTGCTGCTAGCTGTTATTATTGATCATAGAGGAATGAAAATATGACCAATACCACTACTGCTGTGTTTGCTAATCAAATCAAACATGTTGTTCAGTCATGCTTTCTCCGGCTCAAGCTAATCTCCAAAATTAGGTCGTTTTTCTCAATTGGTGATCTCCAAAAACTTACACGTGCTTTTACCTATCCTCGGCTTGACTATTGTAATGCACTCTACTCGATTCTCAGCAAGGGCTCCCTCTACCGTCTGCAAAGCGCCGCTGCTCGGCTCAGTACCGGGGCAAGGAGGCATGACCATAGAACCCAGCACCACGCTGGACCACGTCACTCCTGTGCTTGCCTCACTACAGTGGCCTCGTTATATTTCGAATTGATTTTGAAACTTTATTGCTCACTCTTGAGGCTTTAAATGGTCTTGCCCCTAAACACATTTCTCATTTATTGACCTGGTCTACGCCCTCTCGGCCATTAAGGTGTGCAGGTGGAGCCCTGCTGGTTATTCCCAGGCCTCGCTTTGTCCCCAAGGGTGATCGGGCTTTTGCTAAGACAAGTCTCCAGCTTCTCTTAAACCTCCTCTTAAAACGTTTCGTTCTGTTAAAGCTTTTACAAATGTTTGACATTTGTTTTTCTTTCTTTCTTTCTTTCTTTCTTTCTTTCTTTCTTTCTTTCTTTCTTTCTTTCTTTCTTTCTTTCGTTCTTTCTTTCTTTCTTTCTTTCTTTCTACTGTTTTTGTTTTTACTCTTACTTATTTGGTTTTATTGTTTTTGCCTTCTCTGGTTTTATTTATTTGCGAAGCACTTTGTAACATTGTTTTAGAAAAGTGCTATATCAATAAAGTTATTATTATTACTGTAAAGCTATTAATTATATTATGAATGTAATTTCAGTTTACACTCTGGTGCAAAAAAAAGTGTACTCTGGTGCACTCTGTATACACTCTGGTACAGTTCTGGTACAGTTCTGATGTGCAGAACTGTAGCAACTACAGAGGTATAAAGTTGATCTGCCACAGCATGAAGATATGGGAAAGAGTAATAGAAGCTAGGTTAAGAGGAGAGGTGGTGATCAGCAGCAGCAGTATGGGTTCATGCCACGAAAGAGCACCACAGATGTGATGTTTGCTTTGAGAATGTTGATGGAGAAGTATAGAGGAGGCCAGAAAGAGTTGCATTGTGTCTTTGTGGATTTAGAGAAAGCACACGACCGGGTACCGAGAGAGGAGGTGTGGTATTGTATGAGGAAGTCAGGAGTTGCAGAGAAGTATGTAGGAGTGGTGCAGGATATGTATGAGGGAAGTGTGACAGTGGTGAGGTGTGCGGTTGGAATAACAGATGGGGTCAAGGTGGAGGTGGGATTACATCAAGGATCGGCTCTGAGCCCTTTCTTGTTTGCAGTGGTGATGGACAGGTTGACGGACGAGTTCAGGCAGGAGTCTCCATGGACGATGATGTTTGCCAACGATGCTGTGAACTGTAGTGAGAGTAGGGTGCAGGTGGAGGAGAGCCTGGAGAGGTGGAGGTATGCAATGGAGAGAAGAGGAATGAAAGTCAGTAGGGGCAAGACAGAATACCTATGCGTGAATGAGAGGGAGGACAGTGGAATAGTCAGGATGCAAGGAGTAGAGGTGATGAAGGTGGATGTCAACTGTCCAAAGTAACGTGGAGTGCAGAGAGTGCAGGCAGGTTGGAGTGGGTGGAGAAGAGCGTCAGGAGGGATTTGCGACAGAAGGGTACCAGCAAGAGTTAAAGGGAAGGTTTACAAGATGGTTGTGAGACCAGCTATGTTATATGGTTTGGAGACAGTGGCACTGATGAAAAGACAGGAGGTGGAGCTGGAGGTGGCAGAGATGAAGATGCTAAGAGTTTCACTGGGAGTGATGAAGAAGGACAGGATTAGGAACGAGTATATTAGAGGGACAGCTCAGGTTGGACGGTTTGGAGACAAAGCAAGAGAGACAAGATGGAGATGGTGTGGACATGTGTGGAGGAGAGATGCTGGGTATACTGGGAGAAGGATGCTGAATATGGAGCTGCCAGGGAAGAGGAGAAGAGGAAGGCCAAAGAGGAGGTTTATGGATGTGGTGAGGGAAGACATGCAGGTGGCTGGCGTGACAGAGGAAGATGCAGAGGACCGGAAGAGATGGAAACGGATGATCTGCTGTGGCGCCCCCTAACGGGAGCAGCTGAAAGTAGTAGTAGTAGTGTGCACTGTTCCGTCAGTAGTAGACTTGCTCGTCTACTCTGTTGAAATGACACTTCGATTACTATTGTTTTTGACCAGTACTACAGCAGCCACCACAGCTTATAACAGTTCCACGTGTACTTGTCATTCTTAGTTGGGACTGTGTATGACGGTGAGCGCGCTGTCCGCCTTGCTGTCGGTGGTGGCCCTCATCATTTACTCGGTGGACTTGGAGAAGAATCCGGAGGTCCCGTGTGTGACGTCGCAGTATCATCGCTGTGATGAGAAACACTACGCAAGTGTCAGTATCTAAACCCCTTCGTCTGTCTGTCTGTGTTTGACTCTTATGTGAATTTGAAGCATCTTTGTTCAGCTGAATGCTGTCTGTTGTCTGGAATCAGATCTAAGTGCCATGTTTTGTTGGGTACCCCCCCACCCCCCACCCCAGTACGAGACAAGCAAAATGTGATGCAGACTTCCCAGCACTTAAATATCACTTAATACTGCTCAGCCAACGCCACGACCAGGAAATACTCTGCTTTCTAAAAGTAGTTTGACATTTGAAGGGAAATTTCACCAGTTTCCAACCTCTCTGTCTGTCTGCAACAGGGATGAAAACACCTGCACTTGTTCCTGATCCTTTCTGCATCTCTGGAGGCAGGGAAACTGACTTGTTTCTTTTTTTGGGTAACACTTTAGTATGGGGAACGTAGTCACCATTAATTAGCTGCTTATTACTCATTAATGCCTTATTCTGCATGGCCTTATTATACAACCAGTAAGCCATTAACTATGAGTTTTCCCTCTATAACCTCAGAAGTATTGCTTATTAGTAGTACCATCTCAATATGCTTTGCTTAGTATGGCCTTTATAAGGTGGTGGTACCACAAGAAGAGTTATTCTCCCTTACTAACACTTAATGAATATGCTCTGTTCTTACATAACGACACAAAACTACAAGTGTTCATAGTGTTAAATTACTGTAAATTAAGTTTTTGTTACTTAGAATATGTTCCCCATACTAAAGTGTTACCCTTTTTTTCTGGCTGCCAAGTGACGTATTGTAATGTCAGTTAGCCTAGCAGGGTTTCTAGTCTACTCTAAACACACTGTTCAAAACACATCCACATGTTCTCGGCTGAACTGTGTTTCCAGCGGTGTAAATGACGTCCCACGACACCAGCGCTGAGGATTTACCAACGACGATACAGAAGCTTAAGTGTAATGTGTTGTTGTACATGTAGGCGGCGCTGTGGGAAAGACTCTCTGAGCAGGACAATACTGATTTCTCCATCAATATAGAACGATCAGCTACGCTATTCATCAGCTCTGATAGAACAACCACAAAACCGTTGGTGAAATTTCCCTTTAAAGCTGCAGCCTTGACCTTTTTTGGTGGCTAAATGCTCACAAGATATTAAGTGCTATTATCACATCCTATTACCACATCCTATTATCACATCCTGAGCCTAAGACAGGATATATCAACCATAACTGAATAACTGTAGCTGTGATATGGCACAATACTACAAACTGACATGAAAAATCAGAATCAGAAACACTGTCATTTCATTTCATGCACTTGCGCACGTGAAATGAAACAAAAACATGGTTTCCCCCAGCCCACAGCAGTGCAACACAAAGACAAAGACACACACATCCAAAAACAACAAGAACCACAAGAACACATATATACAAAACAACATATCTAAACTAAACAAAAAACAAAAAAACAACAAAATCACTGTCCAGGAGAACGAACGCCAGCCAGGATGACTGTCAGAACTGCCGGTCTGCATGGGCTAGCAGTTAGCTTACCCTGCCCCGCTTCCGCGTCCTGTTTCCTCTTCGGGTGCAGCTCAGGGCCGTGATCCTTGGGCCCACCAGATGTAGCAGACCAAGCTCCCTCAGACCGCCCTCGGTGTGGTCTGCATGGGCTAGCAGTTAGCTTAGCCTGCCCCGCTTCCGCGTCCTGTTTCCTCTTCGGGTGCAGCTCCGGTCAGGGCCGTGCTCCTTGGGCCCACCGGATGTAGCAGACCAAGCTCCCTCAGACCGCCCTCGGTGTGGTCTGCATGGGCTAGCAGTTAGCTTAGCCTGCCCCGCTTCCGCGTCCTGTTTCCTCTTTGGGTGCAGCTCAGGGCCGTGATCCTTGGGCCCACCGGATGTAGCAGACCAAGCTCCCTCAGACCGCCCTCGGTGTGGTCTGCATGGGCTAGCAGTTAGCTTAGCCTGCCCCGCTTCCGCGTCCTGTTTCCTCTTCGGGTGCAGCTCCGGTCAGGGCTGTGGTCCTTAGGCCCATGGGATGTAGCAGACCAAGCTCCCTCAGACCGCCCTCGGTGTGGTCTGCATGGGCTAGCAGTTAGCTTAGCCTGCCCCGCTTCCGCGTCCTGTCTATGCCTAGTAGTTAAAGCATGCCTGGTAGCTGACTATAAACGATTAATACACAAGTAAGTGCACCACTTCAAATAAGTGCGAGCTTTATGCCCCTTACCAACATCTCAGTGTCAATGCTAAAAGTTACCCTATGACAAAACCGCGAAATGCTAACAAAAATAATAGATATTGCAAAGTTTTGAAATAAAAACTCAAATACCATGAAGCTGCGTTTTGGAATCTTCAGTGAAACCTTTGCATAGCGACAATGGTACATCTGCTCGTGCATCTGCTAGCCATGGCTACTAACACTGTTCTCTAACTCCGCTACTTCCGGGCTTAGCGTGAACCAAGAGCGTCTCACATATGCAACACTTCATCTAGAGTGCCCCCTTGTAACCAGAATAAACATTAAAACTAACACCGGAAGCATTACTGAACATGTTGCAAAGCATGGACATTACAGGTATGTGATGGTGACTCTACTCGGCCCAGTGCTGACAAGCTGATACATCAGTGAGCGTGCTGCAAGCAGCCCATAGCAACATAATATACCAGCAGATTTACATGCTCGTAAATAGAATTAAGAACCTGCCCTGCTTGTTTAGTTGCACAAGTTGTCCATGTGTTGTGTGCGTTAATGAAGAATTTGGACTGTATTTGGTTTAATATATAATCAGAGACCTTTGTTTCTCCCATACGCAGAGGCTGAACAGAGGAGTAAAGTCGTTTCTTCTTCTCTTCACCTTGGTGCAGACAGTCGTCTCCTCCGTCCTCTGCTTCCTTCTCCACAGGGAAAGAGCCAACTTTGGACAGTACACTGTAAGACAACAGCAACGCACTGGAAAACTCATTCTCCTATTTAGGGAGGCTGCAGAGTGCACTTCTCAAAATGCAGTTTAATTTGCATTGTAACGACACAAAGAGGAAATGTAAAATGCACTGTTATTTACAACCTTGCCATGCAGTCACACGTGATCATAGCAACACGTGCACTCTCAGTACGTGTTGCTGTTAGCATTCATCAATTAAATGCTCTGTTTACAAGTCCTGGAACTAGCTTTGTCTTCAGACGAACATATTCTTTTTAACTCTAGAGTAAAGTGTTCTGCATCCAAAGCCCGTGTTGTCTCATGGCTAGCTAGCTTCAGTATCTGCAAAAGTCTAAAATCCTGAGGCCTTAGACACAGGCTAGCTATGCCCACATTGTTTTAATAGACATAACGACCATTTCCATTGGTTACTAGTTTCTCCCTCGGCTCAGCCAACGGCCACTGGAATGTTAAAATGACGTACACCTCGATATCAGAGTCATCCAAAGTCTCCTTTTTTACATATTTCCTTACAACAATATTTATTTCTTTGAATACATCATAAAATGTTGTGCCAAAGCTGTCATACCTCCACCGTTGGCTTTGTTTTTGTATTTATTCACAAACAAGCTGGCATGTTGAAATACCAACAGGCAGGAGTCCAGTGCTCCCTCCTGCTCCATATCTAAACCGGAAAAGGAGGAAAACTCGAGGGATTTTCAAATCAGCAGTGATTACTGAATAATCTTTATACATGTGACACTGCAACCCATCATAGAAAATACAAAACCAAAATACCCAAAACCGTGATCTTAAGGGTTTTCACGCTTTCAAGCTTTTTTTCTCACGACTCAAATCTGATTTTTGTGCGCTAGATTACGACTTTTGTGTCCTAGACCTGGCAAGTACTATTCAGCATCGTGCTAAAATGGTCATAGGCCGAGGCATTACTCATCACACTGAAATTGCCATTTAAATTTTGTTGTGACCGTTTTTGTGCCCTTAAACAAACTGGAACAAAAACGATAACTGAAAAACCTATAGTACAATAATGAGGATGGAGAACTGACCGTACGGTGGATAAATGTCCTTGTGGTGTAAAAATGTGAAAGCAAAATAAGTCACGTCAGAAAAATAAGGTGAAAAATAACCAGAAACATTTTAGAAAATAATTTAGAGAAAATAATAACCTGGTTGCAGCAGTGTGCACACCCCCTTTTTGGGGGGGGGTCCCCCCTTTTTCTCCCCTAATTGTACTTGTCCACTTATCCTATTTTCTGAGATATTCTGGTCTCTGCTCCAACCCCTCTGTCGATCCGGGGAGGGCTGGGGACTACCACATGCTTCCTCCGATACATGTGGAGTCGCCAGCCGCTTCTTTTCACCTGACAGTGAGGAGTTTCACCAGGGGGACGTAGCGCGTGGGAGGATCACGCTATTCCCCCCAGTTCCCCTCCCCTCCAAACAGGCGCCCAGACTGACCAGAGGAGGCGCTAGTGCAGCAATCAGGACCCACATCCGGCTTCCCACCCGTAGACACGGCCAATTGTGTCTGTAGGGACGCCCAACCAAGCCGGAGGTAACACGGGGATTCGAACCGGCGATTCCCGTGTTGATAGGCAGTGGAATAGACCGCTACGCTATACTTGGACGCCCGTGCACAACCTTTTAAAAATGGAGATGTGGCTGTGTTCAGAATTAAAGTTCAGCTGTTACTGTAGGATTTTGGACATCATCTTAGTTTCATCCAACTGCAAAAGCCATGTTCCACAAAGAGCTTACAAAGCATGAACGGGATCTCACTGTTGAAAGGTACTGATCAGGAGAAGGGCACAGGAGAATTCCCAAGGCATTAGATATACCATGGAACACAGTGAAGACAGTCATCAACAAGTGGAGAGAATATGGCACAGCAGTGACATTACCAAGAACAGGACATCCCTCCAGAATTGATGAGAAGAGAAGGAGGAAACTGGTCAGGGAGGCTGCCGAGAGGCCTACGGCAACATTAAAGGAACTGCAGGCATTCCTGCCAAGTCCTGGTTGTTCCCTACATGTGACAACAATCTTCGGTATTCTTCATATGTCTGGGCTATGGGGTAGGGTGGCAAGACAGACGCCTTTTCACATGGAACAAAAAAAAACAAACAAACACCCAAGCTCGGCTAAATTTTGCAAAAAGATACTACATCCAGCCTCCCGAACCACGTGGACAAAATAAGTTGCGGTCTAATGAGACCAGGGTTGAACTTGATTTATTCCAAAAGGTATGTCCGTCCATCCATTACCCAAGCCGCTTATCCTAAGTAGGGTCGCGGGATGCTGGAGCCTATCCCAGCAGTCATTGGACAGCAGGCGGGGAGGCACCCTGGTCAGGCCACCAGTCCATCACAGGGCCCACACATTCACACCTAGGAACAATTTAGTACGGCCGATCGGACTGTGGGAGGAACCCGGAGCGCCCGGAGGAAACCTACGCAGAGAATATGCAAACTCCACACAGAGGACGACCCGGGCTCTGGGGGCGGCGCGGTGGTGGCGCAGTGGTTAGCATGGTCGCCTCACAGCGAGAAGGTCCTAGGTTCGAACTCCGGGGTTGTCCAACCTTGAGGGTCATCCCAGGTCATCCAAAAGATATGTTTGGTACTAAAACAACACATGTCATCACCAGAAGAACGTCACACCCACGGCGAAGCATGGTGGTGGCAGCATCATGCTTTGGGTCTGCTTTACTTCAGACAGAAGTGAGGTTTTAGTCAAGGTGGAGGGAATCATGGTGCAAAACCTTCAGGCGTCTGCTGGAAAGCAGAAGGTGAAGAGGGATTTCACCTTTCAGCACGACAACGACCCAAAGGACGAATCCAAGTCAACAAAGGAATGGCGTAGAAGATCAGCGTTGTGGAATAAACCAGCTAGAGCCCAGACCCGAATCCAACAGAAAGCCTGTGGGGTGACCTGAGGAGGGCTGTGGACAGGAGATTCCCTCGCTACCTGACGGATCTAGAATATTTTTACGAGGGAGATAGGGAAGATTTTACCAAGTCAAGATGTTCCAAGCTGGTAGACTCTTACCCAAAAAGTGCTGTAATGACATCAGAAGGTGCTTCAACACAGTATTAGTTTTGGGGTGCGCACACTTATGAAACCAGGTTATTGTAAGGTTTTTTTTCCCCCTAAAATGCTTGTGATTTTTGTTCACTTTATTTTTTTATAGGTTGATATTTCACATTAAAGGCGGAAAACGTTCTGACGTGATTCATCTTGGTTTCATTTTTTCATTTCACCAAACCCCTACCGTTTTAACAGGGGTTTGTACCCTTTTTGGTAACACTTTAGTGTGGGGAACGTAGTCACCATTAATTAGGTGCTTATTAGCATGCAAATTAGCAACATATTGGCTCTTAATTGGTCATTATTACGTACTCATTAATGCCTTATTCTGCATGGCCTTATTATACAACCAGTAAGCCATTAACTATGAGTTTTCCCTCTATAAGCTCAGAAGTATTGCTTATTAGTAGTACCATCTCAATATGCTTTGCTTAGTATGGACTTTATAAGGTGGTAGTACCACAAGAAGAGTTATTCTCCCTTACTAACACTTAATGAATATGCTCTGTTCTTACATAACAACACACAAAACTACAAGTGTTCATAGTGTTACATTACTCTAAATTAAGTTTTTGTTACTTAGAATGTGTTCCCCATAGTAAAGTGACATCTTGATCATTACTAATTCACTAGTAATTAAGTTTTTTTATGTTCCCCATACTAAAGCGTTACCGACTTGGTATATGCACTGTATCCTGCTTGCACATTAACTAGGGGGCCGCTGATAAGGCAGGTCAACAAACCCTCACACGTCCCAAATCAGCTTGAAATGATAGAAGAAAAACCCCCACCGACGTTTGTTAAGCTAACAATGCCGCGTGCAGTCTACTGATGACCCTCGGGCGTGCAACGACTCGTGTGTTTAAATCGGATTAGTTCTCGTGTCTCTGACATGCTGCTCTTTTGTGAACAGTTAAATCAGGGGGTCCCCAATAGGCGGCCCGCGGGCCACGTCCGGCCCGTGACGGGTTGATTTATTGTCCACGAGAATTGTTGGAGAAATGCCAGAAGGAAGATTTTTTTTTAATTTCCCAACCAAAAAAAAAAACCTTTTAATTTTTTTTTTGGAAATAAAAAATTGTTTCTTCCTTCTGGTATTGCTACACATTTTGTTTGGGAACACTATTCCAAACATAATTTCAGCAATCAATCCAACAAGAAATGCTCCCTTGTAACTATCAATTCCACCCCGCATTTCCACTTGTGGGCTAGTCCAGCCCCCCCCCCTCACTTGCGCGTCACATGACCTTATCAGCATTACTGAATATACTTCAGTTATGGCGGGCTAGAATGCTGCTGGAGGTTGAGTGGCCCGTGGTTTTAAAAGTGGCCCTAAAAGTGGCCCGCTATGAAAAGTAATTGGGGACCCCTGAGTTAAATGATCAGTTACTGAAAGTTGTCAATGGCACTTAACCAAATCTCTCTCTCACTCTGTCTCTGTCTCTCTGTCTCTGTCTGTCTCTGTCTCTGTCTGTCTGTCTCTGTCTCTCTGTCTCTGTCTCTCCATCTCTGTCTTAGAATCTTGCTCACAGTCACTCAGCGATCATGCCAGACGGCATCAGCCCTGCCTTGGACTAGCCGTCATGGGACCAGGCACTACTTGGTCTCTGGCACTGTTTCCTGTGTGAATTCACTACAGGGAGTAGAGGGAGAAACCATCAAGGAGGAAAGGAAGGAGGGATTCGAGAGATGAAATTAACGCAGCTTGTCAAAGCCCCGAGGTTCACCATAATATTTCAGTCATACTAGATTAAACTCGGCAAAGACGAACAGAAAGACCAAAAGAGTGGGAGACAGAAGAAGTGGAGGAAAAGAGAAATGGATTAGATGAATATTTGTACAAACAAAGGGAATGAAACTGAGCGTTGGTTGTAAAAAAAAAGGTTTTGCTTTCTATTTTGATTCAGCTGTCTCTCTCCATCAGGAGCTGGGAGGAACTTGATGCACAGAGACAGAAAGAGGTTCTTGCTGGAAATCGAGTGTTCACAGTGAATTCTCTCCCTTTTCTTCTGTTGGATTTCCCCCCATTTTTCTCCCCAGTTGTATCCGGCCAACTAATTAACCCCACTCTTCCGAACCGTCCCGGTCGCTGCTCCACCCCCTCTGCAGATCCAGGGACAGCTGCCGACTACCACATGCCTCCTCCGATACACGTGGAGTCGCCAGCCGCTTCTTTTCACCTGACAGTGAGGCGTTTCACCAGAGGGACGTAGCGCGTGAGAGGATCACGCTATTCCCCCCCCCCTTCCCCGAACAGGCGCCCCGACCGACCAGAGGAGGCGCTAGTGCAACGACCAGGACACATACCCACATCCGGCTTCTCACCCGCACACACGGCCAATTGTGTCTGCAGGGACGCCCGACCAAGCCGGAAGCAACACAGGGATTCGAACCGGCGATCCCCATGTTAGACGCCCAACTATCTCTTTGTTTTTAAAGTGGTCACACACCTTTTTACTTAAAATACGGAGCCTGAGATGTGTTGCTTACCTGAAGCAAAATTCTTTTGGAAATGTCAAACAGCCGTTGAACAGAGCTCCACTTCCCGCGGCCGGGTCATGGAGAGATCTGTATGTCTGACATGTTTGTTACCTTACTGTTCTGGACAGTAGTGTAACGTGCATGGATAAGTAGACACGCTGGATCGCGGGTCTGACCCTTTAGTCTAGCGGTTAGCGATGCCTCCTGCGGTGCGGGCGATACGGGTTCGCTTCCCGGCCGCGGCAGTTCCTGTGGTTGCCCCCCGAATTCGCTACAGCATAAACGTACATAGTTAGTTTACTGCAATTGCAATTTAGTGCCACTTGCTGGCAGCACCGAGTTTGTTGTAATTGACCTCGCTTAGGCTCAGGAAGCAGGAAGTACTGACATTGCGGCGTGAACAGAGATAACCGGACAGCTGTCAACAATTTCCCTTCACCTTCTCTTCAGCTCCTTGTTTGAAGCAAAGCCTGTGAGTGTTTTGTTTGAGAGTCTGTCTAGTAACATGGTGAGCATGATATTTCGGAGCCAATGCAACATTCAACTTTGTTTTAGTGTTCGTGATATCTGCTAGCTAAACAGCATGGCCCAGGGCAGGTTTGATGACTATGCAACTACCAGCTATCACCTAATTAATCCCTGCTCTTCATAGTTTGTTCCTTACTATGTGGAGATCCATAATGATTAATACATTGTACTGTAATATACTCACTTTTAGTTTTCTTTGTATTTGATACAGCTAATTCCGTGGGTCTGTTCTACTGAATGTATAATTGAATGTACATCTAAAAATATGTACCAAATACCTGAAACGTATCCTTTGTATAGCTTCACAGGTTTTTCTGACTAAACTTCATGAAAGGATACTTGGTGTCAAGTTGGGTTTTTTGAAGAACTGTTTTAACTGTTCTAGATGTGGGGTACTTGGGATTTAGTAGCCCCCCATCTAATTTTTTATTTTATATACTTACCTTCATTGACCACTCACTAATAGTAAAGAGGAGAATTGTCTGCTGTGTTGTTGTGATAGCCGGTTCTCGCCACAGGAGGGCACTGCAGGTTAATTGCTTCTAGCCTGTGTGACGTAGTGCTGGCTCTCGCCGTGCACTCTGGGACATAGAGTCGTCAGATGAGTGTTGCCGTTCGTATAGTGAGCCATGCTCTGAAAACGTGTCCTCTGTAATGTCTATTTGACAGATGGAGTAAAACAACAAAAACACCAGCCCTTGTAAGTGTCATTCTTATCAAGTGTGCTACAAATATTGGTGCCGAAACCCGGGATCAGCGCCATTGCCACCATTGTCAGGAGAAGAAGTGGGGAGCGGAGTGAGAACACGTGACCAACAATGGAACTGGAGCTTGAGCAACTGCAAGACAGGCTGAGTGAGACCCTCCTGCAGTTAGGGCTGGACCAGTTAAAAGAGGTGTGTGTTATTGCTAAAGTCCCCACTGAAAACCAGACAAAGAGGCATGCGCTGATCAGACTTATTAGTGAAACTGTGGATGAAGCAATTGAGAAGGAGGATGAAGAGGTAGCACGTCAGTTTCTGTCCAGACTAGTGGACCTCTCTAGTGAAATGAAGCAGAGAGGGGCGGAGTCACATACTGGTGCAGGTGCAGACAGTACTAACAAGGATGCTGCTGAATTGGCAAGCTTACATGAACAATATCAGGCCTTACAGTCCAGCTTTACTGCATCCACAAAAGCGCTTGAGGAAGAGATATCACGCCTCAGTGAGAAACTAAGTCTTAAAGAACCCAGTAGACCTAGTCAACCTTCAAACCCAATCCCGTCAGTAATCCAACCCCCTGAAGTAACCATACGCAGAGACTTTAAGATAAATGGCCAAATAGGAGAACGGGGGCAGATAGACAAGTTGTCTTATATAAATCTTACGCATCAGATTGATATGGGGGTGAGAAAAGGCCACAGCGAGTTGGAGATAATAGAGGCTGTAATCCGAGCCATCAGCCCTGGGCTGACTCTCCGTGACTTGTTAGAGATCAAAACCGAACTCACCCTCCCTCAGCTGAGGACCATTCTGAAAGGCCATTTCAAAGAGGATAGCTCTGTGGACCTATATCACCGACTAATCAACATCACACAGGACAGTCAGGAGTCACCACAGAACTTCCTGTTCCGAGCCATAGCATGTAAAGAGAGACTCTTAGCAGCAGCGAGAGAGCCTGGCTCTGATGAACAATACAGCCCTGAACTGATACAGAAGAAGTTCCTAAGAGCTGTGGGAACTGGGCTAGTGAGTGACCAGGTAAAATATCAGCTCAAGAGCTATCTCGATGATCAAGCAACTACTGATGATGTTCTCATTGTTAAGATGATAGAGGCCGCAAGTTTCGAGTCAGAGAGACAGCGGAAATTCAAGAAGAGCTCCCACAGTAAGGAAACCAGAGTGCGGGAAGTGCGAGCTGAGGCACATCAGTATCTAGGAGCGGAAGCTGCAGTGGTCGGGGGTCAGGAGTCGTCACCATCAACATCCGGGAGTGTGAAAGCCCTTAAGACACAGGCAGGGAACCAAAAGGAGTCTGCGTTCTACGAGATAATCCAACAGCTGAAAGGAGAAATGGAACAGATGAGAAAAGCCATGAACCACTCCTCTGGCCAAAGACCTTCTCATCAGCAGCAGCCTGTGAGGAAGCGCGGATGCAAAGCCTGTCAAGACAGTGAAAGGGGCGACCAGTGCAACCACTGTTTCAAATGCGGACAGAGTGGCCATCTTTCAAGAGGGTGTAGAGCTCAGAGGCCTGAAAAATCGGAGCAGGTAGACACGTCTAGCTGTACTGTCACCAGCAAGCTCATCGACGACAGTATTCAGCTACTAGAAGCCAGAGTGTCTGCCCGACAGCGAGACGAGGCAGGGCGGGAACAGCAAGCACCCACAGTGAGTCATATCTCCTCAAAACGCCAGTCACAGCTGCTGAACCTAATTGGAAAGAAATACATGATAAACTGTTACATTGATGGTGTAGCCACACAGGCATTGTGGGATACCGGGTCGCAGGTCTGCCTAATCAGTGAAGAATGGAGGAGAAAACATCTCCCACACACCAAGGTGAGAAGCACAGAAGAGATCCTTGGCCCTGGCACCCTGACTGGTAAAGCAGCAAACCAGACAACCATTCCTTTCTCTGGATGGGTGGAAGTGACTGTCCAGTTAGCACCGAATAGCACCACTCAGACTCCACCAATGGAACTCACTGTGCCAATACTAGTAACCACACACCAGGGCACCGCAGAAGAACCGATCATCGGTTACAATGTAATTGAACACCTGTTAGAGTCTGGAGCTGGACAGCCATCAAGTGTAATCACAAAGGCACTAAGCATTGCGTTCGCGGTTGACTACAAGAAGGCTGAAGTCCTCGTGAAGCTGATAAACAGCCAAGATGATATGGAAGGTGAGGGGATGGTTAAAGTGGGCCGAGAAAGCATGACTATTCCGGCGGGCCAGACAAAGATTGTTAAGTGTGGTGTTAGAGCAGGGCCCCTCCAAGCAGACCAGAACGTCCTCTTTGAGCCTAATGTGAACCCAAAGTGGCCAGAGGGCCTGAAGGTGGATGAAAACATTGTATGTTTACAGAAGGGAACCTGGTCACGCATCGCTGTCCCAGTGACTAACGTCACAGCTCATGACATCACACTGCCGCCACGGACTCCCCTGGGGCAGACCCAAAGAACTAGAGCCATCTACCCTGCCGCCGTGAAGCCGTTGGATGTGGATGGGACTAGTACAGTGAACCCAGTCATCCCAGGGACCTCCACAACAGGTACAGAACGAAGACCTGTGATTAGAGACACAACAAAGCTGAAAGGGCCAGGTGATGTCAAGACGGAACACCAGGAAGAAGATCTATGGGACCCGCCTGTCCCTCTGAACCACCTGACACCTGAACAACAACTGCAGGTGAGAGAGCTACTGCGGGAGGAGAGTAGTGTGTTCGCACGCGATGACCATGATGTGGGGACTATTCCATCACTCCAGCTCAAGATCCGCCTGAGTGACACCACACCGGTGAAGCGGACATACACATCAGTCCCAAAGCCTCTTCATAAAGAAGTGAAGGAATACCTCGAGGATTTACTGAACAGAGGCTGGATAACTAAGTCAAAATCACCCTACTCAAGCCCAATCGTGTGTGTGCGGAAAAAGGATGGGAGCCTCCGCCTCTGCTGTGACTACCGTGAGTTGAACAAGAGGTCCATCCCAGACCGCCATCCAATACCACGCATCCAGGATATGCTCGACAGCCTGAAGGGGAGTGCCTGGTTTTCTGTCTTGGATCAGGGGAAGGCATATCACCAGGGGTTTCTTGAGGAGTCCAGCCGTCCACTGACTGCATTCATCACCCCGTGGGGATTATATGAATGGGTGAGAATTCCCTTCGGACTGTCCTCAGCACCAGCAGAGTTCCAGAGGTCCATGGAGGAATGTTTGATTGGGCTGAGGGACAACATTTGTCAGCCGTATTTAGATGACAACCTGGTCCACTCAACCACATTCGACGAACACCTCCAGCACCTGAGAAGAGTACTGCACCGCTACAGAAGCCATGGAATCAAGCTGACGGCAAGAAAATGTGAACTCTTCAAAAACCAAGTAAGGTTCCTGGGAAGGCTTGTGACCAAGGATGGATACACAATGGACCCCGCTGATGTGGCCCCGGTCCAGGCACTGAAGGAGAGAGAACCTACGACCATCGGAGAGCTCAGGAAGATGCTGGGATTCATCTCGTATTACCGGCCCTACATACCTAACTTCTCCCGAATCGCAAGGCCTCTCTATGACCTCCTCACCCCAGAGAAGACAGCAGCGGGGAAGCTCAAACAAAAGAGAAAGGACAAGGGGAGGAAGGGCTCCCGAGACCATCTGCCCTCCTCTCACCCAGTTAAGTGGACAGCTGAACACCAACAGGTCCTCTGTCAGTTGATTGAATTCCTCATCCAGCCACCAGTGTTGGGCTACCCAGACTTTGAACAGCCCTTTATCCTTCACTGCGACGCGTCACGAGAGGGCCTCGGGGCAGTATTGTATCAAAGACAGTCACAGGGTGGGCTGGCAGTCATCGCGTATGGGTCTAGGACACTGACAACTCCTGAGAAGAACTACCATCTCCACTCAGGGAAGTTGGAGTTCCTCGCGATGAAATGGGCCATATGTGAGAGATTTAGAGATTACCTCTACCACGCTCCATCATTCACTGTCTACACAGACAATAATCCCCTCACCTATGTGCTCACGACAGCCAAACTGAATGCGACCACCCACAGGTGGGTAGCAGAGTTAGCCGATTTCCAGTTCTCTATCAAGTACCGGCCTGGACGAGCCAATGGGGACGCAGATGGCCTCTCACGCATGCCGATGGAGCAGTACATGCAGACCTGTTCACAAGAAGTACACCCCGAGGTCATGAACAGTGTGACCCAGTGTGACTTCTGAGGATCTGCACACTTCCGGATCCCACCGCTGCCACCAATGTAACCGGTTATTTTCTTGCCCGGTGCGGGATTCGATACGGGGTGTACTGCACCACAAGGCGACGCCACTAACAGCTCGGCTGAAGGGTCAGACCCATTAGCTAGGGGCTAACATGTCTTACACTACTGTACATGACCTGTGAAGAAATTAGAGAAATCGTAAAAGGGCACCACTAGTGGTGTCGGAGGCCACAGAAAGTGTTCGCTTGCGAGACGAAGCACGGTTTCCAGTGAGCCTTTAGCCACGTTTGCTAGCTAGCTGTTAGCCTTTAGCCACGTTTTCAACCAAGCTAACTGCCAATTTAACTGTGTGTGTACGGTAACAACGTCACGATACAGAACAGCCGCAGAAAGATAGTGGCGGGGTCGTTTTGTTGAAGCGTGCTTGGTTTGGTAATGATGACTCGTGTTTCCGGGACAGATTAAACCTGACTAAAACTAACATAAATATTCACCGGTGCTTCCGAGTGTCTCTGGTTTTGGGGCAGGCAGCTAATGTTACCAACAAATGTCTTGTCAGGAATGTTCCAGTCTAAAACAGTGGAGCATGCTAAGGCTGTTGAGCTGACTGAAGTACTCAGAGACATTGTTACGTTGTCATAGTGAGGCCTTTTTTGATGAACTGTGGACTGAAACACTTGGCGCATGTAAAATGAGTGACATTTCTACAACTCAGCACAACCAAAAGAGGTTGACACGGACAACAAGAACACTTCAAGATTGTGTCGATGTAATACCTGATAACAAATGCAGTTTTCGTGTAAAAATGTACTACCCAGTCACTGGTAACATGGTTGGAGATGATTTTCAAATGTAAACTGCAACATCATGAAAGGTGTCCAGGCACTAAATCCTTCAAGCAGTAGTTTTTTGAGAGAGGAGGCTATTCTCCTGACTCTGGCGGCACCATGGTCTGGGTGGGTGTATCAGGCAAAGGGAGCCAACTCAGTGCGTCTGCATTTGCGTTGTCCTCCCCTGCTTTGTAGAGTATAGTGTACTGGTAGGCTGACAATGTGAGGGCCCAGCACTATACTCTTGCTGATGCCATGGAAGGAATACACTTAAGCTCACTAAAAAGGCTCATTAGCAGCTTGTGGTCAGTACATATGGTAAATGCCCGACCGCAGACGTACTGATGAAAACGAAAACAACAGCTACACCCTCCTTGTCTAGCTGGGAGTAGCCCTTCTCAGCTCATGTCAATGACCGTGATTCGAATCCAATGGGTTTTTCTCACCCATCCTTCATCACATGCGAAAGAACTGCCCTGACGCCATATGGCGAGGCGTCAGCAGCCTCGCTGAATGCAGTAGTGTTTTCACATTGACGAAAGCTGTCTCCTGTGCAGGCCCCTACTCACAACGAGAGCCCTTGCAGAGAAGTGAGTACAGGGGCGCCAGCCATGTTGAGAGGTCTGGGAGGAACTTACCATAGTAGTTCACCATGCCCAGAAATGACCTGGACTCACGCACGTTTTTGGGGCTTGGAGCTTCCTTGATGGCCCTGACCTTGTCCTCCAATGGACGCAAACCCTGGGCCATGATGATGTGGCCCAGGTATGTCACGCTTAGTGTTTGGAAAATACACTTGCTATGCTTCAAGCGGAGCCCTGCCTCTGAGAGTCTCTTTAACACCTGCTCCAGGTTGCTGAGGTGCTCCTCCTCGGTCTCTCCAGTGACCAGGATATCATCCAGATAAACTGCTACATGGAGAGTACCCTGCAACAGACTGTCCATTGTCTTTTGGAAAATGGCCGGGCTGGAGGCCACTCCGAACACTAGGTGGTTGTCCCTAAACAACCTCTTGTGGGTGTTGATGGTGGTGAACTGTTTAGAGTCCTTGTCCAACACCAACTGTTGGTAGGCCTGGCTCATGTCTAGTTTTGAAAATGTCCTACCACCAGCCAGGGTTGCAAACAGGTCCTCCACTCTCGGGAGAGGGTATTCATTTAGCTGGGAGGCCTGGTTGATGGTGAGTTTGTTGTCTCCACAGATACGTACTGTGCCATCGCTTTTGAGAACTGGGACAATGGGGGCCGCCCAGGCTGAGAACTGGACAGGATCCATGACTCCCAGCGTCTGTAGTCTGTCCAGCTCCTCTTCCACTTTGCCTTTCATAGCATAGGCTACTCTTCTGGGCTTGAAAAAGCAAGGGGTAGCCTGAGGATCTACATGCAGTTTAACTGTAGTTCCCCGCAGTGCCCCCAGCTCATCTTTGAAAACCTCAGCATACTTTTAAATGACATCCTCAGTCACCTGTGGTTGTTTAATCTCACCCCAGTGCAGCTTAATTTTCTGGAGCCAGTCCCATCCCAGTAGACAGGGCCCCCTACCTTTTACTACCAGGAGCCATGCTCTTGCTTCCTAGCTGTTACACTGAATGTCCACCTCTAGTGCACCGACCAAAGGTAATGTCTGTCCTGTGTACGTCCATAGCTTAATACTCACTGGGGTGATGGTGGGTGCCTTGGTATCACTCCAAGTCTCTCTGTAGGTCTCCTCACTGATGATAGAGAGAGAGGCCCCTGAGTCAACCTCCATCCTCATCTCTTTTCCACTGACTACCACTGTGGCATAGATAGGCTCAGCACATGGCTCCCTCACCTTGAACATGTTGACAGAGCATTTCTCCTCCCGCTCTGTATCCAGGTAGTGTGCTGCTAACTGTGGCTTTCGAAAGGCAGTGTTGCCCCGCCCAGTTTCTGTTTTCCCCTTAGAACCCCTGCACCATTTTGACTCTGCCTGTGGCTCATTCACATTGAGCACAGTGTAGGAGTCCGTAAGACTTTCTCTTTCACTTCTGTTTTTTAGTCCTGGTTCCCATTTCACACACATCATAAAAGACGTGTGTGAGATGTTATAGAGAGGAGTGGTGCAGGATATGTATGAGGGAAGTGTGACTGTGGTGAGGTGTGCGGTTGGGATGACAGATGGGTTCAAGGTGGAGGTGGGATTACATCAAGGATCGGCTCTGAGCCCTTTCTTGTTTGCAGTAGTGATGGACAGGTTGACGGACAACATCAGGCAGGAGTCTCCGTGGACTATGGTGTTTGCGGATGACATTGTGATCTGTAGCGAGAGTAGGGTGCAGGTTGAGGAGAGCCTGGAGAGGTGGAGGTATCCACTGGAGAGAAGAGGAATGAAAGTCAGTAGGAGCAAGACGGAATACCTATGCGTGAATGAGAGGGAGGACAGTGGCATGGTCAGGATGCAAGGAGCAGAGGTGATGAAGGCGTATGAGTTTAAATACTTGGGGTCAACTGTCCAAAGTAACGGGGAGTGCAGAAGAGAGGTGAAGAAGAGAGTGCAGGCAGGGTGGAGTGGGTGGAGAAGAGTGTCAGGAGTAGTTTGGGACAGAAGGGTACCAGCATCTAGCTAGCTAGCTAGCTAGCTAGCTAGATAGATAGAGGTTTTTTTTGTTGCATTTCTTACTGTCCACACATCTCTCAATGTCTGAATACATAAGTAGGCTAGTTGTGGTGTTTTTGTTTATCTGCCCCCCCACGCACGCACGCACGCACGCACGCGCACACTGTCCCTCCACAGACTTCTCTTTCTCTTTTCATCATAAGAGCGAAGTGAAATTACGCTTTGGTTTGTTTGTTTGGTTTTTAGTTTTTTTTGGTCTCAGAGTTGGATTCTCTTTCAACCCAGATTGTCTCCACCTCCTAAAAAAATGTAAAAATTAAAAAAAAATCCTCGCTTCTCACATCCAGATCTTAAACATGCCTATTCAGCATGAAGTGGGGGTTAGAGCCCAAAACCAAATCCGGCCAGAATAATTACTACAATTAAAAGTGCTCTCTCTCTCTCTGTCTAATTGGTGTTTAATTGGACAACGGAGGGCTTGATAAATGACTTAACAAGTCAACATACCAATCCATCAATAGATTGATTAAATTAAAAAGGGTTTATAGATAACTGAATAAAACAACTAATAACAAGATTAATACCTAAATGAATAGCAGAAATTGTGAATGCTTGCTAATACAGTTTATATTATTTATATATATATATATAAAGAAGGAAATATCTGGATTCCTGAATCCAGTTGAGAACAGTTTGTTAAAGGGGGAATGAAAAAAAAAGGGGGGGTCCCTATTTCCATGTGTCAGCTGCATCCTCATGGCCGTGACACTGGGGTCTTGTAAAACTTGATTAATCCACCCTGAGATGGAACAACAGCTCTGATTGGCTGTCATCTGAAGGTGTTGGCAGTGCATCTACTCCTGTCACGTATCTGGAAAAACCCAAAAGCAGACGGGACAACCAGGTAAGGGAAGAAATCAAGTCTTTATTGAAGTGGCCGATCCCAGGGGTAGAGCAGGAGTTGGCTCAGTGGCAGGTAGACTGGCAGGCTGAAGTCCTTTAGGCAACAAACCATGAATGGCAACGTTCCAGCGAAGACTGGTCCACAGTGGAGGCTTCTTAAGGGTGAGGACGATTGCTTGATGGCCAGCAGGTGTGCCGGGTTGAAGGAGGGGTGAGCAGGTGTCAAGGGAGAGGGGGTGATTGCTTGATGGCCAGCAGGTGTGCTGGGGTGAAGGAGGGGTGAGCAGGTGTCAAGGGAAAGGGGGTGAATGCTTGATGGCCAGCAGGTGTGCCAGGGTGAAGGAGAGGTACGCAGGTGTCAAGGGCGAGGGGGGGATTGCTTGATGGTCAGCAGGTGTGCCGGGGTGAAGGAAGGGTGAGCAGGTGTCAAGGGAGAGGGGGTGATTGCTTGATGGCCAGCAGGTGTGCCAGGGTGAAGGAGAGGTGAGCAGGTGTCAAGGGCGAGGGGCTGTAACAGTACCCCCCCTCCGAGGGGCACCACCGGGCGACCCACCAGGCCCGTCAGGCCGCATCCTGTGGAAGTCCCGGACGAGGTTCGCGTCCAGGACAAGGCGACGAGGGACCCAACACCTTTCCTCCGGGCCATATCCCTCCCAGTCAACGAGATATTGCAGGCCGCGACTGCGGCGACGAGAGTCCAGGAGACGACGAACGGTGTAAGCAGGATGATCGTTGATCATACGATGAGGTTGGGGCGGGGGGGCCGGAGGAACTAGAGGGCTGGTAGAGACAGGTTTGAGGCAGGACACATGGAAGGAAGGATGAACCCGGAGAGTGCGGGGCAGCTTCAGACGCACCACAGAGGGGTTAATGACTTTGACAATGGAAAAGGGCCCAATATACCTGGGGGACAGTTTTTTAGCGTCCGATTTCAAGGGTAGGTCCTTGGTAGAGAGCCATACCTGGTCACCGGGGGAGTAGTCCGGAGCAGGGGTACGATGATGATCCGCCAAGCGCTGGTAACGGCCGGAGGCCCTGAGCAGTGCAGCACGGGCTCGCCGCCAGGTCCGACGGCACCCACGGACACGGGCCTGGACAGACGGAACCAGAATGTCTACCTTCTGAGAAGGAAAAAGGGGAGGCTGATAGCCGTAAAGGCATTGAAAAGGGGACAACCCAGTAGCAGACGATGGCAAGGTGTTATGGGCATATTCTACCCAGGGAAGTTGTGAGGACCAAGAGGATGGGTTGGCAGACACCAGACAGCGGAGGACAGTCTCCAATGCCTGGTTGGGCCTCTCGGCCTGGCCGTTGGTCTGAGGATGGAACCCCGATGACAGGCTGACGGTGGCACCGATGGCAGAGCAGAAAGCCTTCCAGACAGCAGAAGTGAACTGGGGGCCACGGTCAGACACTATATCACGGGGAAGAACGTGGACCTGGAAAACCTCCCTGACCAGCAGATCCGCAGTCTCTCGGGCCGAAGGCAGTTTAGACAAGGGCAAAAAATGAACAAATTTACTGAAGCGATCAACAACAGTAAGTACGACGGTGTTACCGTCGGAGGCGGGCAGACCAGAGACGAAATCCAGGGACAGATGCGACCAGGGACGGTGTGGAACAGGCAGGGGGCGCAGCAGACCGGCACTGGCCCGAGTGGAGGGCTTATTCTGGGCACAAACAGGACAGGCAGAAACAAAAGACCCAGTATCCTCCGTCATGGAAGGCCACCAGGACCGCCTACGGAGGAAGGCAAGGGTACGGGTTACTCCAGGATGGCAGGTAAGTTTGGAAGAGTGAGCCGACTGCAACACACTAGATTTAACAGCATCTGGAACAAACAAGCGCCCAGGGGGACCGTTACCTGGGTCGGGCTGAGTCTGTTGTGCTGCCATGACCTCCCTTTCAATGTTTCAGGTGACAGCCGCAGCCACAACCACACAGGTAGAGGGAATGATGGTGTCAGGTTGGAGCTTGGGCTCAGACTCCTCCCCATGCACACGAGACAGAGCATCGGGCTTGGCATTCCTGGAGCCAGGTCTGTACGTCAAAGAAAAATTAAAACGACCAAAAAAGAGCGCCCACCTGGCTTGGCGCGCGTTGAGACGCTTTGCTGACTGGATGTATCCCAGGTTCTTATGGTCAGTCCACACTATAAAAGGAAGCTCAGACCCCTCCAGAAAATGTCGCCATTCCTCCAGTGCCAATTTCACTGCCAGGAGCTCACGATTCCCCACATCGTAGTTCCTTTCAGCTGGGGAGAGACGGTGAGACAGGAAGGCACAGGGGTGTACCTTACCATCCTCACTGGATCGCTGAGAAAGGAGCACCCCCACCCCAATCTCAGAGGCGTCCACCTCCACAACGAACTGCTTGGTTGGGTCTGGCTGTATGAGGATAGGAGCTGTGGTGAAGCGGTGCTTGAGGGCTT
The DNA here is from genome assembly GCF_029633865.1 of Lampris incognitus. NCBI lineage: Eukaryota > Metazoa > Chordata > Actinopteri > Lampriformes > Lampridae > Lampris > Lampris incognitus. The sequence goes on from NC_079215.1 coordinate 63,755,331, forward strand.
GGAAAGCTGCCTCTGCTACAGGGGTCCACAGGAACTGTCTGGAGGTGGAGGTAAGAGTGGTTAGTGGGGCTGCAACACGGCTGTAATTGCGGATGAACCGTCTGTAGAAGTTGGCAAAACCGAGAAACTTCTGAAGCTGCTTACGGCTGGTCTGACTTGGTCACTCAAGAACCGCTCTTACCTTGGCGGGGTCCTTTCTCACCTGCCCATCGGCCACGATGTAGCCCAGGAAGGTGACTGAAGGAGCATGGAATTCGCACTTCTCTGCTTTCACGAAAAGGCGGTTCTCCAGAAGCCGTTGAAGGACTTGGCGGACGTGCATGACATGCTCTGACAGGTCTCTGGAAAAAATCAGGATATCATCCAGGTAAACAAAAACGAAACGATCCAACATATCACGTAGGATGTCATTTACCAGACTCTGGAAGACAGCTGGGGCATTAGTGAGACCAAACAGCCTCACCAGATATTCAAAATGCCCTAGGGGGGTGTTGAAGGCAGTCTTCCATTCATCTCCGTCTCGAACCTGGACCAGATGGTAAGCATAGTTTAGTGAACACTGTGGCTCCCTGGAGAGAATCAAAAGCAGAAGTCATGAGGGGCAGAGGGTACTTATTCTTGACCGTGATGTTATTGAGGCCTCTATAGTCAATACACGGCCGGAGGGTCTTGTCCTTCTTGGCCACAAAAAAGAACCCCGCACCAAGGGGTGACGATGAAGGGCGAAGAAGACCAGCAGCCAAGGAGTCCTTGATGTACCTCTCCATGGACTCCCGCTCAGGCTTGAGCATGTTTTATTTGTTAGTCCACTCCCATCAATGAGATGTATCTCAGGATGGGAGTGGCTGGGAACTGCAGCTTTGTGTCTGAAGGACTAAATGACTTCTGATGAGTGCATGTTTGTATGAATGTACTCCGGTTTCCCTCTCTCTCTCTCTCTCTCTCTCTCTCTCTCTCTCTCTTCATCCATTTTGAAGAGTGGCTGAGCACGAGACTATTAAGCCTATCAGTCAAATGGACCTCTTACCAAATTACTCAGTCATATCTAATAGGACATCAAGCCCACGTTCCCTTCATTTGATTTAACTTTCAGAAACAGGAGCTGAAAAAACAAGAAACACGAAACAAACGGTTATTCCGTTTTCTATTTCACAATCCCATCTTGAAAAACTCAAAAACGGGTCATTTTTTTTTCGTTTTCCGTGACAGAAACTGAAAATAAAATATTAAGAAAACGATAAAAAACTAATGCCTTGTTTTTTTTAATATTACGCCCCCCCCCATTGGAATCGCTGTCCCCCTCCACGTGTTGGACCCCTGCCAAAGCCCCGGCACCTTCACGTGAACGCGCGCATGAGCACGTTAACGGAGGGAGTCATCGCGTAGCCGGCATCCTAGGCCCCCGTGAGACCTTGCGTGAATTATGGGCACGACTTCCGGCGCGTCCTGTCGCTGAACCGGAACTGGCGTTTTCCATGGTAACGGTACGCTAACCGTCTTTCTTAGAGCGATTTGTACGGCGTCTCGTTCATTCATGAAGATCTAGCCAGCCAGATTAGCTGATGACGTGGGAACACCACCTCCCGGGGCTCAAACGGGGTGAAATAAGGACACCTTTGCCGTCCGTAATAGATGGTTGGGAAGATGACGTGAAGAAGTGGTCTCGTATCACGTACGGCAGCATTTTTAGCTATTGTAACGTGCACGGATAAGAAGACACGCTGGCCGCTGGCTCGCGGGTCTGACCCTTTAGTCGAGCGGTTAGCGATGCCTCCTGCGGTGCGGACGGTACGGGTTCGCTTCCCGGCCGCGGCAGTTCCTGTGGTTGCGTTGTCCCCCGAATTCAATACAATAGTATTAAAGGTTGTTAAAATGTTACTAACATATGCGAAGCATTAACATCTCAATTCTTGACAGAATCTGGAATTTAAATACCGGCCGTCATTTTGACGGCCCATGGTCGTCCTGGTCGTTTTTAACTTCGGGTCGTTGTTTGGGACTGTTTCAGTGTTCATTTTCAGTTTGATCTTCGGCTCTGCCTTCACTCGCCCCCTTGTCTTGGCCTCTAAGAAGGGGAAGCGACAGCCTGTGCGTGTCTGTGAAATGTGAAGTAATTCCAGGGTGAAGAGGCTGTTGCGTTGATACGGATACACAGGAGAGCACGTTTACACAAAGCTTTTCTCACCAGCTGCAGCTCTCCACACTGCCAACAGTATCTAGAAAGACTGGTTAGCGTCCTCGTGTTCCGAGCAGAGGGTTGTCTCACTTTGTTATGTTTTATGTATCGTTTCTCAAATGATATTGTAGCGAATTCGGGGGACAACGCAACCACAGAAACTGCCGCGGCCGGGAAGCGAACCTGCATCGCCCGCACCGCAGGAGGCATCGCTAACCGCTGGACTAAAGGGTCAGACCCGCCAGCCAACGGCCAGCGTGTCTACTTATCCATGCACGTTACAGTATCAATCAGATTTTGTAGTCTATACACACATGGCGACCCTGTGTAGCCGGGTGGTAAATCTGTTAAATATGTTAAATGATTTTCCACTTAAATTTAGTATAGTTTAACTGTTAATATGTGTAATTGTTACACTGTCAAGCCATGTAAAATGTCATTTGATGTATTTAAATTGTGAAGCAGATTGTGAGTGTATTTTTATAGTTTTGGTTGTCATTGCATGTTTTGACCAGTAAGTGGCAGTGTTGCGGACTTTTATTGTAACTCCGTGCCAGTCATCCAAGTGCATCTTGGGTACTCTTTCTTCAAGTTATCCAAGTGCATCTTGGGTATTCTTTCTTTTTTTTCTTGTAGTCTATACACCCATGGCGACCCTGTAACCACAGAGCCCCTCACCTAACAAACCCCAGTTTAGCCCCTCGCTGCTCGATGCCTTTGGAATTGTACTGCAATGCTGCACAACAAGGTAGTACACCAGTGGCGTGAGATCAAATGCCTTCACTGATGACGTCACTCATATCCCTGTTTCCGCTTCCGCTGCCTCCTGCGCTGTGTTGTGCTAATGTGCGCATTTGTGATGTCATTCATTGATGAAGGGCGTTTGTGTTTGTATCCATTGGACAAGCAGGTTTGTATGTGGTTTCCTTTACGGGTCGGATGCTGCCGCCCCACCGGGCTTTCTGTGCCAGAGGCGCCACTGCTTCTCATAATGAAGTCTGAATGAAAAAAACATCTTCATGATTAAAAACTACGTTATCAAAAGCAGCAACGAGGGGACGCACTCCTTCCTCCATGCCAGTGTTTCTCAACCCAGTCCTCAAGGACCCCCTATCCTGCAGATTTTCATTGTAACCCTGCATAGGTGGCCCTGCTTGTACTTACTCGACCAATCATCTCGCAGCACTTAATTATGCAAGGTGTGCAACGTCTGACAAAATTAATTGCTGATTGGTTGAATAACTACGAACAGGTACCTATTCAGGGTTGCAAAGAAAATATGCAGGATAGGGGGTCCTTGAGGACTGGGTTGAGAAACACTGCTCCATGCTAGCAGCTACAAAGCTAGCCATGCTGCTGCCGCTCCTTCACCTCGCCAGCAGCCAACCAGGGACAGCGCCTGGTGGCTCGCGCTTGAGTCTTGTTTAGTGTAACAGCGCTTGGCATCCATGGACGTCGTATTACCGCCATCTAGTGGAGAAATCTTGGTTCGGCCCTGCATCTGTGGGACACGTGGACCGGTACAACAGTCTCAAAGGGATCCACACGAATAGGAGATCCATCAATACAATTCCCGGTGAAAATACCAAGCTGATGTGGAAATGATGCTGCACGAGCGGTGAAGTCAGAGTTACACAAACCCCTCTGCCTTTATCTGTGCGTTCGAGTTTGACGAGTTACGTAACTTAACATTTGTTTGGGATTACTAACGAGACTGCTCTCAAGCCATGTGCAAAGGATAGTCTTTTACAGACACCAGTGTTCCACACTTTTCTGGACATGCGAGTTTGGGGCTTGGTTTTGTTGGACTGTGATTTTTTACCTTGGTCGGGCTGGAAGGTGTCAGTCAGATTTGGTGAAAGATAAATGATGCTGGATGACGTGGTGAATGATAAATGATGCTGGATGATGTGGTGAAAGATAAATGATGCTGGATGATGTGGTGAATGATAAATGATGCTGGATGATGTGGTGAAAGATAAATGATACCGGATGATGTGGTGAAAGATAACTGAAACTGGATGATGTGCTGAAAGATAAATGATACTGGATGATGTGGTGAAAGATAATTGATACTAGATGATGAGGTGAAAGATAAATGATACTGTATGATGTGCTGAAAGATTAATGATACTGGATGATGTGGTGAAAGATATATGATACTGGATGATGTGCTGAAAGATTAATGATACTGGATGATGTGCTGAAAGATTAATGATACTGGATGACGTGGTGAAAGACAAATGATACTGGATGATGTGGTGAAAGATAAATGATACTGGATGATGTGGTGAAAGATAAATGATACTGGATGGTGTGGTGAAAGATAAATGATACTGGATGATGTGGTGAAAGATAAATGATACTGGATGACGTGGTGAAAGATAAATGATACTGGATGATGAGGTAAAAGATAGATGATACTGGATGATGTGGTTAAAGATAAATGATAATGGATGATGTGGTGAAAGACAAATGATACTGGATGATGCTGTGAAAGATAGATGATACTGGAGGATGTGGTGAAAGACAAATGATATTGGATGGTGTGGTGAAAGATAGATGATACTGGATGATGCGGTGAAAGATAAATGATACTGGATGATGCGGTGAAAGACAAATGATATTGGCTGGTGTGGTGAAAGATAAATGATACTGGATGATGCGGTGAAAGATAGATGATACTGGATGATGCTGTGAAAGATAAATGATACTGGATGATGCGGTGAAAGACAAATGATATTGGATGGAGTGGTGAAAGATAAATGATACTGGATGATGCTGTGAAAGATAAATGATACTGGATGATGCGGTGAATGATAGATGATACTGGATGATGTGGTAAAAGATAGATGATGCTGGATGATGCGGTGAAAGATAATTGATACTGGATGATGTGGTGAAAGACAGATGATGCTGGATGATGCAGTGAAAGATAAATGATAATGGATGATGTGGTGAAAGACAAATGATACTGGATGATGTGGTGAAAGACAAATGATATTGGATGGTGTGGTGAAAGATAATTGATACTGGATGATGAGGTGAAAGATAAATGATATTGGATGGTGTGGTGAAAGATAAATGATGGTGGATGATGTGGTGAAAGATAAATGATACTGGATGATGTGCTGAAAGATTAATGATACTGGATGATGTGCTGAAAGATAAATGATACTGGATGATGTGGTGAAAGATTAATGATACTGGATGATGTGGTGAAAGATTAATGATACTGAATGATGTGGTGAAAGACAAATGCTACTGGATGATGTGGTGAAAGACAAATGATATTGGATGGTGTGGTGAAAGATAATTGATACTGGATGATGAGGTGAAAGATAGATGATACTGGATCATGTGCTGAAAGATATATGATACTGGATGATGTGGTGAAAGATAAATGATATTGGATGGTGTGGTGAAAGATAAATGATGCTGGATGATGTGGTGAAAGATAAATGATACTGGATGATGTGGTGGAAGATAAATGATGCTGGATGATGTGGTGAAAGATAAATGATACTGGATGACGCGGTGAAAGATTGACACTGGATGATGAGGTAAAAGATAGATGATACTGGATGATGTGGTTAAAGATAAATGATAATGGATGATGTGATGAAAGATAAATGATACTGGATGATGCGGTGAAAGATAAATGATACTGGATGATGTGGTGAAAAACAAATGATATTGGATGGTGTGGTGAAAGATAGATGATACTGGATGATGTGGTGAAAGATAGATAATGCTGGATGACGTGGTGAAAGATAGATGATACTGGATGATGTGCTGAAAGATTTATGATACTGGATGATGTGCTGAAAGATTAATGATACTGGATGATGTGGTGAAAGATAAATGATACTGGATGATGAGGTGAAAGATAGATGATACTGGATCATGTGCTGAAAGATATATGATACTGGATGATGTGGTGAAAGATAAATGATACTGGATGATGTGCTGAAAGATTAATGATACTGGATGATGTGCTGAAAGATAAATGATACTGGATGATGTGGTGAAAGATTAATGATACTGGATGATGTGGTGAAAGATTAATGATACTGAATGATGTGGTGAAAGATAAATGATACTGGATGATGTGGTGAAAGATAAATGATGTTGGATGATGTGGTGAAAGATAAATGATGCTGGATGATGTGGTGAAAGATATATGATACTGAATGATGTGGTGAAAGATAAATGATACTGGATGATGTGCTGAAAGATTAATGATACTGGATGATGTGGTGAAAGATAAATGATGCTGGATGATGTGGTGAAAGATAAATGATGCTGGATGATGAGGTGAAAGATAAATGATAATGGATGATGTGGTGAAAGATAAATGATATTGGATGATGTGGTGAAAGATAAATGATGGTGGATGATGTGGTGAAAGATAAATTATACTGGATGATGAGGTGAAAGATAAATGATAATGGATGATGTGGTGAAAGATAAATGATATTGGATGGTGTGGTGAAAGATAAATGATACTGGATGATGTGGTGAAAGATTAATGATACTGGATGATGTGGTGAAAGATAAATGATAATGGATGATGTGGTGAAAGACAAATGATATTGGATGATGGATGATGTGGTGAAAGATATATGATGCTGGATGATGTGGTGAAAGGTAAATGATAATGGATGATGTGGTGAAAGACAAATGATATTGGATGATGGGGTGAAAGATAAATGATGCTGGATGATGTGGTGAAAGTGAATGATACTGGATGATGTGGTGAAAGACAAATGATAATGGATGATGTGGTGAAAGATAAATGATACTGGATGATGTGGTGAAAGATAGATGATACTGGATGATTTGGTGAAAGATAAATGATGGTAGATGATATGGTGAAAGATAAATGATATTGGATGATGTGGTGAAAGATAAATGATACTGGATGATGTGGTGAAAGATAAATGATGGTGGATGATATGGTGAAAGATAAATGATACTGGATGATGTGGTGAAAGATAAATGATACTGGATGATGTGGTGAAAGATAAATGATGCTGGATGATGTGGTGAAAGATAAATGATGCTGGATGATGAGGTGAAAGATAAATGATAATGGATGATGTGGTGAAAGATAAATGATACTGGATGATGTGGTGAAAGATAAATGATGGTGGATGATGTGGTGAAAGATAAATTATACTGGATGATGAGGTGAAAGATAAATGATAATGGATGATGTGGTGAAAGATAAATGATATTGGATGGTGTGGTGAAAGATAAATGATACTGGATGATGTGGTGAAAGATTAATGATACTGGATGATGTGGTGAAAGATAAATGATAATGGATGATGTGGTGAAAGACAAATGATATTGGATGATGTGGTGAAAGATATATGATGCTGGATGATGTGGTGAAAGATAAATGATAATGGATGATGTGGTGAAAGACAAATGATATTGGATGATGTGGTGAAAGATAAATGATGCTGGATGATGTGGTGAAAGTGAATGATACTGGATGATGTGGTGAAAGACACATGATAATGGATGATGTGGTGAAAGATGAATGATACTGGATGATGTGGTGAAAGATAAATGATGGTGGATGATGTGGTGAAAGACAAATGATATTGGATGATGTGGTGAAAGATAAATGATACTGGATGATGTGGTGAAAGATAAATGATGGTGGATGATATGGTGAAAGATAAATGATATTGGATGATGTGGTGAAAGACAAATTATATTGGATGATGTGGTGAAAGATAAATGATGCTGGATGATGTGGTGAAAGATAAATGATATTGGATGATGTGGTGAAAGATAAATGATGGTGGATGATATGGTGAAAGATAAATGATGCTGGATGATGTGGTGAAAGACAAATGATGGTGGATGATGTGGTGAAAGATAAATGATGCTGGATGATGTGGTGAAAGATAAATGATGCTGGATGATGTGGTGAAAGATAAATGATATTGGATGATGTGGTGAAAGATAAATGATGGTGGATGATATGGTGAAAGATAAATGATGCTGGATGATGTGGTGAAAGACAAATGATGGTAGATGATGTGGTGAAAGATAAATGATGGTGGATGATGTGGTGAAAGATAAATGATGCTGGATGATGTGGTGAAAGATAAATGATACTGGATGTAGAGTCAGAATTCCGACATGAGGTGTGTCAGTGCTCCTCATTCCGTTTGGAGGATTGGGCTGGACTGGGGTTCTGTGCACTGAACGGAACCGAACAGCAGATGGGATAGTTGGACCCCTATCACTGACGACAGGCTTTTGTCTCTCACTTAGTTAAACAGTAAGGCAGAAAAGCAAAGTCGGGTTGAACAGAAGAACAAAAGTAATCCGCTACAGCTTTATTTCCAGGCGACTTGCAGGGGAGAGGAAAAGCCAAAGGCGCCTATCATGAGCGAACATGGCAACCATGTTAGTGTCTCCGTCCGGACGGCCCCGCCCCTCCCCGCCCCGCCCCGCCCCGCGCGCTGCCTTTCCCTTTCTCCCTCCATTGAGGTTGGCTTTCATCCGCGGGATCGCTCTGTTATGAACACGGAAGGAGACAAAAATCAACGCGTGGATTTCTGTCGCAGGTAAGACACACGCATGGCGTGGGGACAGGCAGTCTGTGATGTGTGGACCTGATGTGTCCGCACGCACACGCACGCACGCACACGCGCGCACACGCGCGCGCAGTTCTCCGTAAGGGACGTTGTGCAGGAGCTGTGCTGTCTGTATGACTGGATATGGGGTACATTCAGTCCTGCACTCTGCATTTTCTCCCCACGTGCAACACGGAGGCCTCGCGTTTCTCCCACGTCACGTGTTGCTGTTAAAATTCACATTTAGGATCGCGGTTCGATTCCCTTGTCCCGTTCACGACACGTTTTTATTTTTCCTTTTTTTTTTGGCGTCAGCGTCAACCTCTCCCGTCGGCGTGTTGGTGATGTAACGCGGCGTCTCCTGCAGCCCGCCTGTCGGACCCGTGCAGAGTTCGTGGCACTGGGCCTTATTCACACGAGACCCGAAAACAGCACCTCTGCAGGATGCGTGCGGGGAGACGTCGGCTTTGCTTTTTTTCCTCCTCCACATTTGTTGAGGGACATTGTCTGACGGGAAACGGAGGACCCGCCCCGGTTCTTTTAATTGCAGTATCAGACAGGCAGAGAGAGAGAGAGACAGACAGGCAGGCAGATAGAGAGAGAGACAGACAGGCAGATAGAGAGAGAGACAGACAGGCAGATAGAGACAGAGACAGACAGACAGGCAGATAGAGAGAGAGACAGGCAGGCAGAGAGAGAGAGAGACAGACAGGCAGATAGAGAGAGAGACAGACAGGCAGATAGAGACAGAGACAGACAGACAGGCAGAGAGAGAGACAGACAGGCAGACAGATAGAGAGACAGACAGGCAGGCAGAGAGAGAGAGACAGACAGGCAGATAGAGAGAGAGACAGACAGGCAGACAGATAGAGAGACAGACAGGCAGATAGAGAGAGACAGACAGGCAGACATATAGATAGAGAGAGACAGACAGGCAGATAGAGAGAGAGACAGACAGGCAAGCAGATAGAGAGAGAGACAGACAGGCAGATAGAGAGAGAGACAGACAGACAGGCAGATAGAGAGAGATACAGACAGGCAGGCAGATAGAGAGAGAGACAGACAGGCAGATAGAGAGAGAGACAGACAGGCAGGCAGATAGAGAGGAACTAGGAGAGAACACTAATTCGACATGAAGAGACATGCAGAAGATGTTCTCACGTCTTCTCAACCAGCCAACGCAGCGAACAAACGTTCCCCTGGAAGGAAGCACACCTCCTGCTTCAATATGGAACCGCTGTCCTTCAGCACGAACCAGGAGTAACCTCAAGATCAGCTCGGACCGGAACCGCCACACTGTCACCTTCTTGCTTTCCCCATCAAAATGCATTGGACCGTGATGATGCTACTCTGCTAACCGATCAGTGAAGGCTGCTGTCGGGGGGGGGGGGGCTCATGGGACCGTTAATGTTAGTTAAAATTGTGTTTTAATGTTGTCGCGTTCATGTTGTGGTTATTGTTGTGTTGTTTGGGGGTGGGGGGGGGTTCGACCGTAGGACCGTGAGTTAGACTGGTGTCGCCCAGTTGTGATATGGGGGGGGCATCGTTGTGTGCAGTCGGTTCTGGTCCGTTCTGCCCGGTGTGACTTAAAGAACACTCCCGGGGTCGTGCGGGGTAAGGGACACGCGAGCTGCCATGAAGGCGAGGTCTCTGCCCCTCGACTCATTTCCTCCACGCTGGCTCGCCACAATCCTCTACCGACCACACCACCGTTAGGTGGCTCTGCTGGGACACGGGGGCCTAGCTTGGCCGTTTGGGATTTTCAAAGTTCCATAACTTTGAGGTGGGGGGGGGGGGGCACAGACCTGCTGCTCCCTGAATTCTCCTGAAATTTCATATATTTGCATTAAAATGAGTTTCAGATCAATCGCATCAAAAAAAAAAGTTATGATGAGCTCTACCTAAAACGACCATGGACGGTCAACATGACCGTCTCGTAATATGCGCGTGATCGTGCGCGTGATGTCAGTATTTATGACGTGTGTTGGTGGCGTCATTTCCTTCGCGAAGTTCATCGCTTTGTCCTAGAAACACACTGGCGTCCTCCAGTGCAGAGAAATAGCCTAAATTTGACCCCCCCCCCTTTTTTCTCTCCATTTGTACTTGGCCAATTACCCCACTCTTCCGAGCCGTCCCGGTCTCTGCTCCACCCCCTCTGCCGATCCGGGGAGGGCTGCAGACTACCACGTGCCTCCTCCCATATATGTGGAGTCACCAGCCGCTTCTTTTCACCTGACAGTGAGGAGTTTCACCAGGGGGACGGAGCACGTGGGAGGATCACGCTATCCCCCCCCCCCTGAACAGGCGCCCCGATTGACCAGAGGAGGCGCTAGTGCAGCGACCAGGACACATACCCACATCCGGCTTCCCACCCGCAGACACGGCCAATTGTGTCTGTAGGGACGCCCGACCAAGCCGGAGGTAACACGGGGATTCGAACCGAAGATCTTTGTGTTGGTGGGCAACGGAATAGACCGCTACGCCACCCGGACGCTCAAATTTGGTTTTTGATCATTGCCCTCATGTCAGACGCAACATGACTACCACCGACGCGTTGCAGTATTTACAGGCCTTAGACAACCGCCATTTTAAATTGTTTGAGAAATACTGTTAAAATTTTAATTTTGGTGTCAGTTAGTTTCATAACAGACTTACTACCAATGACTGCCCACGGTCGTTGTTTGGGACTGTTTTAATATTTATTTCCAGTTCTTATTTTACATTTCACCTTTCATGGGCCTTGTTACGTTTGTTAGATTAGCAATAAAGTGTTTTCCATTTCGTTTTTCAGGTAATATTTTCACTTTTTCAGTTTTGCTATTCAAGTTCTAGTTCGACAGTTTGAACAGTTCAAAAATAGTATTGTAGTTGTTAAAATGTTAATTTTTGTGTCAGTTAGTTTCATAACAGTCATACTAACATATGTGATGCATTAATATCCCAATTGGGTATTCATCTTGACAGAATATAGAATTTTACAACCGGCGGTCATTTTGACCGCCCGTGGGCGTTCGAGTAGGAGTGAAATCCCGAACACCCACCGTGTTGTAACGTTAAATTCTACATACAGCAAACACATGAAACAAAAGAAAGAGGCTGGGATAGAAGTAAAGAAAATGAATCAAATTAAATGGAATATATAGATGAGAGGGAGGGAGGGGAGTCCTAGGGGTTACCTAGGGGCAAGTTCAAGTTCTTCTGTCAAGTCAGAGAGTTCCACAGCGTTCTTCTTCTCCATTAACCTCAGCGGTGAGAAATAATGGCACAGTTCCCTGTGAAATACGCAGAAGTTTGGCTGCGTTTTCGGGAATCTGTTCCTATGTACAAAGACCTTTCCAAGAATAATATTTGTGTTGATTGCCAAATACAAAAAAAAAAAATCACATCCTCTTTTTTTTAGTTCAGACAAATTGTCAGCTTTAGGAAACAACCCGTAGCGCAGATTTTCCCACAAGGCACCAGCAAACTAACGTCCATAAAACGCGTGTCCTGTTGTTTCAAGGTGTTCACTGGGAAACGGGCAGCTGTTCCAGTCTAAACCAAATCGATGTCTTAGAATTTCTCCAGAAGGACACATTCCATTGAGAATTTCAAAGTGCTCTTCCTTTACTTTTGGTGCAATTGGAAACTTCAAGCATTTTGATGAACAGAGAGAGCTGGCAGACCGACGTGAAGCCCCGCCCATTTTCACACCCCAGCACACCCGGCCAATCGGTGCAGAAAGTGGGCGTAGACTTCGGAATGTCGCTTTAGGAAAGGATGCTAGAGCCAACGGGGCGGAGGCACGGAAGTAGCCGTGATTGGCTGTTGCGTCGGCCAATAGACAGCGCGGAACCTCGAAGCGCACTGACTTGAAGCAAACGATGCGCACTGAAACATTTAGCTAGCTAGCGTACAACTGACCTTAACATTGCCAGATCGTACTCTAATGATAGCTAACGTTAACGCTTGCTAACAGTGGAAATTCAAAAACAGTTTAAACCCTAACTCTAACCCTTACCAACAACCAATCAGGGCTACTTCCGTGCCTACACCCCGTTGGATCTAGCATCAACCTTTCGGAAAGTTACAGAAATGATCCCAGAATTCCCCAATGGGAACTGGAGCTTTCCAGCGTTATTATTTGATGTAATCTGACATCCCGAACAGTACTTTGTTTAAACTAACCTACAGCCTGTAAACCAAGTAAACACACCCCGCCCTCCGATAGCGGGTAAAGTCGCTGCTTGATTTGGGTCACTAGACTGGTGTAAACTACTAATACGACACGTTAGCCCCTTGCTAACGGGTCTGACCCTTTAGCCGAGCGGGTAGTGACGTCGCCTTGTGGTGCAGTACACCTCGTATCGAATCCCGCACCGAGCAAGAAAATAACCGGTTACACAGGCATACTTTGCAGTCCCCACTTTGCATCTGATTAGTAGGACTGAAATGTTGGCTAAGGATGGAGATTAATACGGTGCTTGTTTTCTGAATCGGTCATTCGTATGAATGATCACTGTGGAACACGGCACAAGGATCAGTACATCATATCCTTTGTCATTTCTCTTCAGTCACAAAACAAGTGTGGCACCCAGGCCGACAGGGGCCGACTGACAACCAAAAGCAGCCCCGAAAGTTGGTCTCAAGTGGCCCCAATTTGATACACCATCAAAACTGACAGGTATCTGTCGATAAACAGATAATGAAAAAAAAACCACAATCTGTTAATTTGTATCGTTTGTGTTGGGCTTATATGTAAAACAATGAAACCAATTTTCCAAGATTTTCCTCCTGATGATTGTGTGTACCGAAAGCACAAATTGAAAGTTGACTTCATGGATTACTTTTAAACTGTATTGTTCAGTGGGACTGGCTGACATGAGCATCAATTATTAGTGTATTCATTAAGCTCATGATGAGCAGTCCAACCTTGACATGGACAAATACATATGTGGCGTATTATGCAACGTACTTGCCATTCATCTTGTAATGCAACAATAAATAGCTGGAATGAAGTAGTCCAACCTGATCACAAGAACGATGTCTTGTGCTCTGCTTTACTTCACAGTCACACAGCAATGTAACCGGTTATTTTCTTGCCCGGTGCGGGATTCGATACGGGGTGTACTGCACCACAAGGCGACATCACTAACCGCTTGGCTAAAGGGTCAGACCCGGTTGCTAGGGGCTAACGTGTCTTATTGGTAGTTTACAGTAACATTCAGTAGTGCACCTCTAATTGGACCTGTCCTGGTTCCTGCTCCCTCCTCCTCCATCCTTCCCCTCTCTTGTTCAGAGCCACGTGCACCTGTTTAGATTGTAGAGGGAGTATTTAACAAATCGTTTTGGCTATTAAGTGTTATATGCCTTATAGGCTATAATGTGAAAAGGACTTCTTGAGTAGTCTACAATAAATTGATAAAATTCACACACTTACCGCTCGGCTAAAGGGTCAGACCCGTTAGCTAGGGGCTAACGTGTCTTATTAGTAGTTTACAGTCGTCACCCTCTCCCGGAAGCGCGCCCTCGCGCTTTGTTATTCCCGCGCTCCGAAGATCTGCACACTTCCGGATCCCACCGCTGCCACAATGTGACCGGTTATTTTCTTGCCCGGTGCGGGATTCGATACGGGGTGTACTGCACCACAAGGCGACATCACTAACCGCTCGGCTAAAGGCTCAGACCCGTTAGCTAGCGGCTAACGTGTCTTATTAGTAGTTTACATCTATTTTACCCATTTACAGTTGAAGTTGGCAGTTTTTTAAACACGTTAAGAGAAGTTTATGCTGAGTCAGGCTAGTTAAACCTTGGAAATGGTCAGACCTCCAGCGGGACTCCAGCATTGGAACCCCCAAGGTTCTAGCTAGCTCGTTTAGCTAGTTCACGCCACATAGCATGTAAGCTAGCTCATTTAGCTAGTTCACATCACGCAGCCTGTTAGCACGACTCAGCATGTTAGCATGACAAAGCATCTGTCCCCTGCTCACTCCTTTGATGTTTCTGCCTCTTCGTCCCGCTCTCGTCATCACCCGCGGACTGGTTAAATAAACTCGTTCTCGTAGCCCAGCACACGTGCGCTCGCCTTCTCTGCACCGCAGACCGCGGGCTTTCTCTTTCCATCCATGTTTAGGCAACGCCGGCCAGACACTCTCGGTTGCGATGGCAACTGCCTACCTGCTATTACAGGGTTGCGCCGGCCGTGTCGCTGCAGCTACGGCGACCTATAGAATAAACTGCTGCCTTCAAACGGAGGTCGTGACCTCGTGTTTACGACCATGTAACACGATTTTGTTTTATTGGGAAAAAAAATTAATCTACACACAGAAAGGCCATGATCACAATTATAGAACTTGCATCTAATAGAATGAACAGACACTACCTGAGACATAAAACCCTTACACAAACAATAAAAAATGGTGAATAAAACAAATTAAATAAACACAATAAAATACCCACAAAATACATATAAATTAAAAAGACTGACTAAGCAGTTGTTCATTTTTACGACATTCCCTTGGTCAGACCATTTCCTAGCACTACACACAGAGATCTTTAGCACGTCTTGAATTCATTAATTTCAGGGGACTTGACATAGAAGTGTTTCGTTGCAGTAGCGTGTTAAAATGGGGGGGGGTCTATGTGAATTTAACCTTATGAATAAAGACTTTGGCTAAAATTAGTAAAACACTGACCGTGAAATCCAATTTTTTTTTTGGTCTTCTAATAAGACACCAAAATAATACTTTTATGATCTGTGGCGGCCATTCCTGTGGTTTTGCTGTTCAGCCATTCCACGGATAGTTTCCAAAACAACTGAGTGTGAGAGCAGGAAACAAAGAGATGCTCTGTTGTTCCCATATCACCTTTACAGAAAACACGCCCATCCTTCTCAAAGCCAGTCAAGTTCACTGGAATGGTACAAATCATTACTTTGTACTGTATTTCTTTTGTTTTTGGCTGGAATTGGGTATTTGAAGACCTTCGGGCTCAGTTTAGATACTGTTGGTTGGTCCGGTAACCCTAACCCTAACCCTATATTCACAATAGTATGTCTACGAGACTGGGCAGGGTATACTATATCGCTTGTTAGAATAGATCTCGTGGATTTGTTTGAACACCTTTTATCAAGATTCCATTTATAAAAGTTGTGGGGCAGATGAGGTGGGGACTGAGTATCAAGGCTGGATTATGGACCGGGCATGCCAGGCGAGTGCCCCGGGGCCCCACACCATGAGGGGCCCCAAAAGGTCAGGGGTATTGTGTTCGCGTATAGTAGGGATCCCCAATCATGCCCTACAAGGGACGTTTGTTCCAACCCTGCGTCGCGGTGCAGGGCCCAAGCTAGTCTCTATTGTTGCGAGGGCCCCAAGCTAGTCTCTGCTGATGCAGGGCCCCAAGCTACAAAGTCCCTATTGATGCTCTGAGCTGCTGTTCTCATCTCTGTTTGTTTTGTGATTCAAAATTGTGTTGTACTTTGTTGTCGCATCTGAATCCCATGCAGGTTGGCATAGCGGCGACTACCATGTTGGGTATTTGCATTAGTTTTACATTTAACAATGTTTAGTATTGTTTGCGTAGCCCATGTGACGGGGCGGGGGGGGGGGCAATGGACCTGCGTGCCCCGGGGCCCGCTGGTGGGTTAATCCGGCCATGCTGTGTATGATGATTTATTTTTTTTTTCTTTTGCTGGGGTAAGGAATGTATTGGGTATAGCGTTTACAATAGAGGCAGCATGGTGGAGCAGTGGTTAGCGCGGTCGCCTCAGAGCAAGAAGGTCCTGGGTTCGAGCCCCGGGGTAGTCCAACCTTGGGGGGTCGTCCCGGGTCGTCCTTTGTGTGGAGTTTGCATGTTCCCCCCATGTCTGTGTGGGTTTCCTCCGGGGGCTCCGGTTTCCTCCCACAGTCCAAACACATGTAGGTCAGGTGAATCAGCCGTACTACATTGTCCCTAGGTGTGTGTGGGCCCTGTGTGATGGCCTGGCGGCCTGTCCAGGGTGTCTCCCCGCCTGCCGCCCAGTGACTGCTGGGATGGGCTCCAGCATCCCCGCGGCCCTGAAAGCAGGATAAGCGGTTCAGACAATGGATGGATGAATGGATTTATAACAGATTTAAGTTCTTTCGAGGTTGCAATCAAGGCCGCATTTACGGATTCCCTTCTGTACATTAAAACGAGGCGTGGTACCGCGAGGTAATGACACACAGCTGTTAATGTTCTCGAATAGTCTCCATGACCTTTATGGGAGCCCAAATGCCTTCAGAGTATCGCTCGTGGAGGGGTGCTCGCTCATGTCGAAGGCTCTCTTGAAATCGGGAAATAAGATGAAGTCGTTATCCTCTATCATTTCGCTGTAATCGACTATATCTAGATAAAGATGCATGTTCTGCCATTTAAGGAACGTGACTGAGTTTCACTGATAACTCGAGAGATACCTTTTCTGAGACAAATGGTGCATATAAGGGCTAATATAGCTTACGGCAGTGTTTCTCAACCGGGGGTCCGCGGACTCCTAGTGGTCCGTGGTGTAATTGCAAGGGGTCCGTGAAAATAAAATATCTTTTTAAAAAAAAGATCCTGTGACATTTATAGAAATAGGATTATTTTACTCAAATGTGACTGAGACCTTTATCTACCTAAACTATAAAGGGTAACAGGACTTTTTTCTCTAATTACATCTGTTTCACAAGTGTCATTTATTGAATTTTAATAAGAGATCTCGCTCCCGTTTGCATTGTTAAAAGTTACTGCATAAGAATTCTGTTGTTACATATATCTGAAAGTTACTGAATACATATTCTGTTTTGTTACATATATCTGAAAGTTACTGCATAAGAATTCTGTTGTTACATATATCTGAAAGTTACTGAATACATATTCTGTTTTGTTACATATATCTGAAAGTTACTGAATACATATTCTGTTTTGTTACATATATCTGAAAGTTACTGAATACATATTCTGTTTTGTTACATATATCTGAAAGTTACTGCATAAGAATTCTGTTTTGTTACATATATCTGAAAGTTACTGAATACATATTCTGTTTTGTTACATATATCTGAAAGTTACTGCATAAGAATTCTGTTTTGTTACATATATCTGAAAGTTACTGAATACATATTCTGTTTAGTTACATATATCTGAAAGTTACTGCATAAGAATTCTGTTTTGTTAACTATATCTAAGTTACAACTGAAAGCTCTTATTTTTGCCCCAAAGAGTGAATAAATGCTATAATGCAATTTAAAATGCAGTTTCTACTGTTTCTATCAAATTGCAACCCCCCTCCCCCAAGATCAGGTGGAGGGGTCCTCAGGGTAGATCAAAAATACGCAGGGGGGTCCAGGACCCCAAAAAGGTTGAGAGCCACTGGCTTACGGTCATTGTTGAACAAGGTGACAGGTCTTAGGTTGTCTGGGACTTAAGGGTTTTTACCTGCTTTTGGAATCAACACTATGACCCTTTGTGTCATACTTGTTGGGAGATTATGCTCATCAAGAGCTTCGGTCAACACCTTATGCGGAAATTTCTTGATGAGACCACCAGGGACCACCAGGGACCATCAGGGACCATCAGAGCCAGGGGCTTTGTCCAAGTGTAAACGATTGAGTGCATTGTCCAACTCGTCAAGCCTTATTTCTGCATCACAAATATGTTTGAATTCTCGAGCAGTCACGGGAATCGTATCTTTAATCAATTCAAAAAACATTCAGAGTATGATGTTTACACAGACGATTGCAGAAGAAGGTTCCTGTCTAAATGGTTTCGGGATCCCAGCATTCTTCACTTTCGATCAACAATGTTTTGACGCCATTTCCCTCTTGGCGGCTTTTCTCTAGTTTGCAAAAATATGACATTTTTTTCCTCCCTCTGCTGTCCATTTAGCCTTTGATCGTATAGAAGCACCCTTAGCTTTGGGGATAAAGACGGCATCAAGCTCATTATGCAATTCCATAGTTTTACGGCACAGTCCTGTCACAGGTGGCCAGATGGAGAGAAAGTTGTGGCCTAGTTAGTACAGCAAAGCTGAACGGCGGTATTGTGTCACTCGCAGGGAGCTGCTGGCAGCAGTTTTTGCCATCCGGCACTTTAAGTATTACCTGTGTGGCTGGTCTTCCACCATATGCACTGACCATGCCTCTTTGCAGTGACTGATGACATTCAAGGAGCCAGAGAGGCTGTTGGCTCGTTGATTGGAGGAGCTGCAGTGCTAGGAGTTCACCATAACCCACCGTACAGACACGCTGTCTCCTTGGCCATGCAGCTCAGAGGGCTGCCGGTATTGTGACCGTAGAGAAGCCAGGGAACGTGACCTGGTCCTGGGGGCGTATGAGCAGGACAGAGAAGGGCGTGGGGCAGCCATACTGGCAAGTAGAGAGCTGCAGGTGGTGGATGTTATGGACTGGTCCACAGAGCAGAGACAGGACCGGGACCTGCGACGCTGTGGGTGGGTGGGCAGCAGCAACCGCCATGGGAAGAGGTGTCAGCTCTCTCCCAGTGGACAAAAGGGCTTTGGGCCAAGTTCAAGACTCTGCAGCTGCTAGATGGGGTCCTCCAACAAGCCTGAGTGGAACCAGTAACTGGGGAGAAGAGGTGGCAAGTGGTGGTGCCCAGAGGGATGCAGGAGGTGGTTCTCAAAGCAATGCATGGCTCGGGCAGGCTCGGGTCACTTTGGGGTGATGAAGACGCTCCGCCGGCTGCATCAAGCCTTCTACTAGGGACGTCTGAGGAGGGACGTTGAGGCCTTTTGCAGGTGCTGTGACCTCTGCACAGCCCGCAAAGGGCCACAGGGCCAGCAAGGGCTGAGCTACAGCAGTTTCCTGTGGGAGAACCCAATCAGCAGGTGGGTGTTGACATTGTGGAGTCATTCCCAAGCACAGCACGGGGGAACCGCTTCATACTCACTGCTGTGGACTACTTCACTAAATGGCCAGAGGCCTATGCACTGCTGGACCAGGAGGCCGAGACCATCGTTAATGCCCTGGTTGAAGGAATGTTTAGCAGGCTGCGGGTCCCGGAGTCCATCCATAGTGACCAAGGGAGAAATTTTGAATCCAGGGTTTTCTCCACGATGCGTGAGCAGTTGGGAATCACCAAGACTCGCACGACACCCCTCTGCCCCCAGAGTGACGGGTTAGCAGAGCAGAGTAATCGTACCCTAGCTGAATAGTTATCTACCTTACCATCCGCCCATCAGCTCAACTGAGATACGCACTTACCCCTGGTCCTCATGGCGTGCCGCTCTGTGGTTCAGGGCTCCACCTCATGCACACCGGCCCTCCTCATGTTGGATAGGGAAATGAGGACCCCTGCGACACTGGCCTTTAGTTGGGCCCCACCTGCCCCTGCAGGTCCGAGCTATGCCAGGCAGCTTCAGGACCGTTTGGACACCACACATGCATACACCCGGGGGCAATTGCAGACTCCGGGGGTGCAGCAGAAAAGGAAGTATGACCTCCATGCCAGGGGGCAACACTTTGCAGCCGGGGAGCTAGTTTGGGTCCACTCCCCTACCCAAGAAGGGCAGGTGCCCTAAACTGAACAGCCACACAGTGGGGCCTTGCTTGGTCTTGGAGCAGCTAGGAGAGGTTGTCTATCGGGTACAGTTGCCTCTACGGGGTCGCAAGATGGCGCTACACCATGACTGGCTGGCGCTGATGCCTCACACGACTAGAGGGGAGGGGGAACACCCCTGTTGCCTGCTGTGACATCTGGGGAAGGGGGGGGATAGCAGCCAGCCCTGATGATGCAATAAGTGGGACCCGGTCTGCTGCCCCAGTGCCCGGCTCATCTCCTTGCAGGGTGGGGCAACCCCCGACCAGAGCCGGGGGAGGACCAACCAGGGGATAGAACGCCTACGGGATGACCGAGGAGGTGGCGAGGAACTCCTGAGGTTTAGAGACTTTGTCCGCAGGGTCGAGGACTTTAATAGGGGGGGGGGGGTAGTGTAGCATGTTCAGGTTCACCAGGGGGTAGAAGTGTTTGTTGTATATAGTTGAGGGAGATTTTTTTGCATTTCCGGGGGGGGGGGTACACTGTTGCCGAGTCAAGGGTTAGTGGGTTGGGTCTATGGAGAGAGAGACGACCTGTGAGTCGAGTTTACTGGTGATGTGTACCCGGCGTGGCTGTGGCCGACAACAGCCGTGAATAAAGCGGTTGTGTTTTTTAATAGCAGTTAACTCCACAATATAATGCCCGGGTTAGGGAAGAAAAGGCCTTTAATGATGGCTTTTAATGTGTACACGTGTTCGGGTGTGTACCAACTACAACCAAAGTTAGGTAACAGCCTAAAATCAAACAAGTGGTTACCAACTTGTCCAGCAGTTCAGCTTAGGGTTGATTTTTTGCACAAACCAACAAAGCTTTCGTTCTTTGCGGGGGATCATAAGCTCGCCCCGTATCAGCAAAAACGAAACCTGCAGATTGGAAACAGGAGGAAATGCCGGAGGATTGATGACGTCATCAGGAATCAGGAACACCGGTTTGTCGTTTCGCTCCATGCACCTGCGTCCATGAAATGAAACGAACTGGCGTTTCCCCCCCCCCCAGCCCACAGCAGCGCAACACAAAGACAACAACACGTCCAAACTACAGAAACACATACAGCCAACATATCAAATAAATACAATTAATTCACTGTCCAAGAGAGCGAATCCGCCTTATTATGAAACCCACTGCTTTCTAGGCACTCTGTCTCTGATTGGCTAGTACTCGTACCCGTTTTCCGCGAACTCTGTCTCTGATTGGCCCGTACTCGTACCCGTTTTCCGCGAACTCTATCTCTGATTGGCTAACTCTAACCCTAACCAACCTAACCAACGGAGGCGACGAGTACTAGCCAATCAGAGGCAGAGTAGGGGCGGGTCTTCCTAGAATCCGCCGTGTCTTGCCCAGAAAGGCAGCGGGATCCATAATAACGCATGGCGTCCTCACGAATCCCATGGCACTTCTAGGCAAGACACGCCCCGCGTGGCGTCCAGGCGCTAGGATTCTAGGAAGACCCGCCCTACTCTGCCTCTGATTAGCTCACCTCAATTCTAACCACGCCCTAACCCTAACCAACCCAACCAACGGAGGCCACGAGTACCGGCCAGTCTGGCCAATCCTAGCGCTTGAATGCTATGGAAGTGCCGTGGGAATCATATTAACTCCAGACGACTCTAAAAACACAGTCAAGGTGAGCCAGACCGCCCTCGGTGTTGCCGGAACTGCCGGTCTGCATGGGCTAGCAGTTAGCTTAGCCCAGTGGTTCTCAACCTTTTTGGGGTGCTGGACCCCCTGCGTATTTTTGATCTACCCTGAGGACCCCTCCACCTGATCTTGGGGGAGGGGGGTTGCAATTTGATAGAAACAGTAGAAACTGCATTTTAAATTGCATTTTAGCATTTATTCACTCTTTGGGGCAAAAATAAGAGCTTTCAGTTGTAACTTAGATATAGTTAACAAAACAGAATTCTTATGCAGTAACTTCTAACAATGCAAACGGGAGCGAGATCTCTTATTAAAATACAATAAATTACACTTGTGAAACAGATGTAATTAGAGAAAAAGGTCCTGCTACCCTTTATAGTTTAGGTAGATAAAGGTCTCAGTCACATTTGAGTAAAATAATCCTATTTCTATAAATGTCATAGGATCTTTTTTTTAAAAGATATTTTATCTTCACGGACCCCTTGCAATTACACCACGGACCACTAGGGGTCCGCGGACCCCCGGTTGAGAAACACTGGCTTAGCCTGCCCCGCTTCCGCATCCTGTCCTGTCCTGTCCTGTAATAATTAAGGGACAGTCTTTTGAAAGCCAGGCTGCCCCTTAGGGTAAAAAGATAATAATCTCTAGCTGTCTGATAACTTGTACTTGGACAAAAAACAATAATGTTCGTCATCCAAGGACTGAATGATGCAGATAAAAAGCAGGCAGATCGTTTTGGATCAAGTAATTTGATCAAGACAAGCCTAAATGTGAACAGAAAGCCACCTCTGGTGAGTAGCACATGTGGTCCTAAGCCTACCAAGTGGTGCAGCCTCAGTTATAAGGAGTCTTTATTTAGACAGGAGGTCATCCAGGTTATCGCTTATCTCCTCACCTCCCCTGTTTTACTCTCCAGTGTGTAAATGTTTGACCACAGTAGCTTGTTGGCAATCTGCCTCGGTGTAAAATCACCGTACTGCACAGTGTGCGTGTGTGCGTGTGCGTGCATGTGTGTTAAATGGTAATCATGTCTTGTAGTATTTGAATAGGGTGTCATAGACTCGTGTGTTGATTGCTGCAGGAGTTCTGAGCCAGCAGATAAGGCGGTGGACCACTAGAGGAAAACTCCTTAAACTTTGTTTTCTCCAGGATTACCCCCTGCGCTATATTACTACAGGATCTTTCCACCTTCACTTTTGTCAATTTGCATGTTTTTATCTCCCAACTCACCACAACCCTTATTTATTTCCCCCTTAAGCTTTATTGACCGACGTACATCTCTACGTGGAAATCGGTTTTATGGTCTGCATATTTGATTTGGCAAAGATTTTATGCTGGATGCCCTTCCTGACGCCACTCTCCCCATTTATCCAGGCTTGGGACCGGCACTGAGGACGCTCTGGCTTGTGCGTCCTCAGTGGCTGGGTTAGGTTCATCCTGAGAGGGAGGGCAGTGAAATGGTGAGGATGCAAGGAGAAGACGAACGCGAATGAGTTTAAATACTTGGGGTCAAATGTCCAACAGGGAGTGCAGAAGAGAGGTGGAGAAGAGAGTGCAGGCGGGGTGGAGTGGGTGGAGAAGAGTGCCAGGAGTGATTTGTGACAGAAGGGTACCAGCAAGAGTTAAAGGGAAGGTTTACAGGATGGTTGTGAGACCAGCTATGTTATATGGTTTGGAGACAGTGGCACTGATGAAAAGACAGGAGGTGGAGCTGGAGGTGGCAGAGATGAAGATGATAAGATTTTCACTGGGAGTGATGAAGAAGGACAGGATTAGGAAGGAGTATATTAGAGGGACAGCTCAGGTTGGACGGTTCGGAGACAAAGCAAGAGAGGCAAGATTGAGATGGCTTGGACATGTGTGGAGGAGAGATGCTGGGTATATTGGGAGAAGGATGCTGAATATGGAGCTGCCAGGGAAGAGGAGAAGAGGAAGGCCAAAGAGGAGGTTTATGGATGTGGTGAGGGAGGACATGCAGGTGGCTGGCGTGACAGAGGAACATAAAGAGGACAGGAAGAAATGGAAACGGATGATCCGCTGTGGCGCCCCCTAACGGGAGCAGCCAAATGTTGTAGTAGTAGTAGTAGTAGTAGTAGTAGTAGCAGTAGTACATCTCTACATGCCTCAACCATAAAACTTTTCTCTTGGTTACAGCTAGTTAAAACCTCTGAACTGCAGACATACACAAATACCTTTCAATTTGTATCTGAAGAAGATAGTTCCCAATAAATCATATTTCAAAATCCAAACTAAATTATTGCACAACTAATATCTTTACATTTCTGGCAGGACCAGGCCAGTCAGGAATGTGTATGTTGCTGACTGACTGAGTGATCGTGTTTGGTGTGACTGAGTGATCGTGTTTGGTGTGACTGAGTGATCATGTTTGGTGTGACTGAGTGATCATGTTTGGTGTGACTGAGTGATCATGTTTGGTGTGACTGAGTGATCATGTTTGGTGTGACTGAGTGATCATGTTTGGTGTGACTGAGTGATCGTGTTTGGTGTGACTGAGTGATCATGTTTGGTGTGACTGAGTGATCGTGTTCGGTGTGACTGAGTGATCATGTTTGGTGTGACTGAGTGATCATGTTTGGTGTGACTGAGTGATCATGTTTGGTGTGACTGAGTGATCGTGTTTGGTGTGACTGAGTGATCATGTTTGGTGTGACTGAGTGATCGTGTTCGGTGTGACTGAGTGATCATGTTTGGTGTGACTGAGTGATCGTGTTTGGTGTGACTGAGTGATCATGTTTGGTGTGACTGAGTGATCGTGTTTGGTGTGACTGAGTGATCGTGTTTGGTGTGACTGAGTGATCGTGTTTGGTGTGACTGAGTGATCGTGATTAGTGTGACTGAGGGAGAGCGCACACTTAAAACACCCCAATAACAATCACTCTGACAAAACACTCACTGGCAAACTCACAAAAGGATTTTGCCGCTTTGGCGGCCGCTAAACCTGCACAAATAAGACCAAAACAAACCGCGTAACTCTCAAAGCACCCGCCAAGGGTGAAATGCACAACTGCGCTGCGAAGCAAGTAGCGTCTCGGTGCTCTGGTGCTATTTGCATGCATTTACATGATGTCATATGCATGCATTTGGCTCAAAATCTGCCCCTTTCTATGCAAATGAGCCTGCGCTAATAGCCACATGCAGAGTAAAAGTTATTAGCGTCTTCAGAGAGTTGGTGGTAACTGATGCCCAGACTTTCCGGTGATCCTGCGGCAGTGATTGTGTACAGGTCAAGGCCTCGTCATGCCAGGCGCCCTCTTGGGCGGATATTTCACAGGAGAATATCACTGTTTGATTTAATTGAGACCGAAATCATTCAAAGACACGGGTTGCCAGGTCAAACAATTCTCGCTATACTTGGTGACACCAAGGATGACATTGAACCTGCCTCCTGTGTTCTTGGCGCAAAGCCACCATATAGACTTTGCCACATGGATAATTGCAGTCAGACGCAAAACAAGGGCAAATTGCACTGGGCGTGTTTGGGCTGGGATATCATTCGTGCTAACCCAGTATCACGCCAAAGCATGTATAATACACCCGCCGGTCCAACGTGTCAGCGTCACGGTTTGCCTCGCTCAGGCGTGAGATGTACACGCGTGTATGAAGGTGCAGTGCCAGCAGGGGGCGATGATTAAGAGGTGAAGGCAGGTTAGGGTTGGGTTAGGGGAGAGATTTGGGAAAATGCTGTATGCTTAATTTCCTCCATGGGGAGTTGCTGGCGTTGAGTTAATCATCGCCCCCTGCTGGCACTGCTCCTTCATACACGCGTGTACATCTCACGCCTGAGCGAGGCAAACCGTGACGCTGACACGTTGGACCGGCGGGTGTGTTACACGCTTTGGCGTGATACTGGGCTGGTTCGTGCAGTACCTTTTGTGACTCGGACCTTGAGACGGGGGCAGATGGCGGTTGCAAGTGATGCACAATTCATGGTGCTATCTGCGGCCGCAGTCCACTCTGTGAATTCGCCTGTCAATACAGAGGGAGTCTTAGAAAGACCAGAGACACCCGCAGATAGAAAGATGAAAGAGGAGGGAGAGTTGACAGATCATTAGAATAGTTATACTTGCAATCAAATTAACTTCTCTTTCAAATCAAGCATCCCAGGATGTGAGTGGAAAGTATTGTTCTCGAACGTAGCTTAACCATGTGATGCGATATGTACACTGTATCAACAAATATTACTGGGACCACTTCAGAAAGTTGCAAAGGAACATTTAGTATCCAGGAATTCACATCAGAGACACTGCCACTGACTAGCTCTGTAACAAATTAGCCACCATTTCGAACATTGACCATACTCGATGCAGCCATGTACAAGGTTTTGACCTAGTCTTGTTTTAAAGTGTTTGACTTGTATTCCTGAGTACCAAATCCCCTGTAGATTGGCTCACGGGTTTCTGAGGAGATGTAGTGATGAGCTCATGTCCCCTGATTCAGGAATCATTTTTTTCCAAGTGCTAGTCACGCCCCACCAGTTTGCTTTGCCTTGCTAATTGCCACTCCGCTCCCCTGTGGAGAGACAAGGAGGACATGAAGAGGCGCCAGTTAGCCTGAGTCGCTAACATTTACAGAGATATAGTGTCGCCTACTGTAGTTGCATGACTGAGGGTTTTCAATCAAACGAATCAATCGTTTACAAAGTACATTTACAAAGTAATGAGGCATATATGATGCTCCATCACGCTCTGCGGCAGCCTTGTGAATCTTCCCTCCTCCCCATGGATGAACAGGGGGGCAGTTGATTATGCAGAGCCAAGTGTTTATTTGGTCTGCATCGGTGAATTTCACAATTCACGACTCAAAACTGTGGGAAACGTCGCAGGGATGGGATAACAGATCAGGTGGTCCTTGGAAGGCGCAGATAGACCCCCACCACAGCCGGAGAGTCTTGGAGAGAGAAATTCTAATCAATTAGGTGGACAAAACCCTCCACGCAAAAGGGAAACAATCCCCAGATCACAGCCAAGTCACTGTCAGAAATAGAAACTCCCGGAGCGTCCGGGTGGCGTAGCGGCCTATTCCGTTGCCCACCAACACGGGGATCGCCGGTTCGAATCCCCGCGTTACCTCCGGCTTGGTCGGGCGTCCTTGCAGACACAATTGGTGGTGTCTGCGGGTGGGGAGCCGGGTGCGGGTATGTGTCCTGGCCTCCTCTGGGGTCGGGGCGCCTACTCGGGTGGGGGGGAATGGCGTGATTCTCCCACGCGCTACGCCCCCCTGGTGAAACTCCTCACTGTCAGGTGAAAGGAAGCGGCTGGCGACTCCACATGTACCGGAGGGGGCACGTGGTAGTCTGCCGGCAGAGGGGGGGGGTGTGGAGCAGCGACCGGGATGGTCTCGGAAGAGTGGGGTAATTGGCCAAGGATACTTGGGGAGAAAAGGGGGGAAAGCCGAAAAATAATAATAAGACACGAGTGAGGAGAGAGCCGTCACTTGAGTGAACATTCAGCATTCCCGCTCGCGCCTCGGTTCGGAGCCGCGTGTTGGCCCGCGAGACAGACAGCTGAGCTTCCACTTTAGTCAAATCAGCGTCTTAATTTAGACAGAGGGGTCGGGTTTCAGCCCGGCGAGCTCGGATCGACTGCCTCGCCCCCACCTCTGTTGTGGACGGTGTGCGTTTCCTGCCCAGTGTTTGTCAGGATAGGCCGAGCCCCACATTCCTTTCCCGGCAGCCTCCCTCCCGCTGTCCCGCAGGAACAACCAGGCGACAGCATGTAAACAGAGGAAACGCACTCACACGCACACACACACAGGCATTTGCGGAGCAGAAAGACTCATAAAGAGGGGAGGCCATAAAGGCTCGGCGGCGTCCTCCGCGGTAGGAGGGGGTGCAGACTTGCAGGGCTCCACGCGAGATGTTGCGCTTTGGCCGAGAACTGCCGGGCGACGTTGACGTCACTCTGCGGTCAAGGGTGGTTGGTTAAGGAGGTGTCAGATACTCAATCTGGTGAAGCCACAGCAGCTCACCGTTTTCTCCACGAGGTGGTCAGATTCTCATAACCCCCACCACCCCCCACCCCCCGTAGTGTGGGGGGGGGGCTAGCGGTTTGCGGATCTGGGGTTATTTCATAGAAGAGATGTGGCATGGAAATCCAGGATTAAGTGTGCAGCCCTCTGGAGGTGTTTTGGGGCAAAACAACATATTTAGGGTCCCAGGGTGGAGTCGACCACCACCCAATGGCAGCGATGAGAGAGAGCGATGGTGATATCGAATTCATGACGGCGTTAATTGTCCCTGAATAGCAGCAACAATAATCCACATTCGCGCGCGAGCCATAAGGCGCCGGGTCCTGGTTTGTATGTGGTAAGAGTGGATCTTGACTGTGTGGCTCCGGCTACGTTCAGCCAACACTTGGTGTAGGATTATGTCAGTGTCTCGCTTATCTGATGCCGCGCCAGGTTTTGTCTAATTGGCCTCTCTTGCACTTTCTCGTGTCTAGAGATGATGTGGAGCTGTGTGATCCTGCTGGGCGCCGCCCTCGGCGTGGGTGAGTATTTGTTTTTTCATATCGACTCATTCACATTTGTGCCAATAAAACATATGCAAAACCCTGGCGTTGCAGATGTTGATGTCGAATTGATGATGAAATGGTGTGACGGACAGTGAGAGTAATTTTCTTTCTGTAAACATCCGCACTGCTGGACTCCGGTTAGGCCTCACATGAGGCAAAGCGACCAGCTCGGCTGATAAACACACGTGGCAGATAGTTCACTTTTTCACTGCGTGACGTAATACGTTTGCAACAATGTGCTAAAGTACAACTCTCTCTTTCTCTACGGTGAGATAACACTGAGTTGCTCTGTGTGTCAGTGGTTTTGTTCCAACATGTGATATGCTTTAATTTTCCATCTCTCTCTCTCTCCCCCTCTCTCTCTCCTCCTCTCTCATTTGGTGGAGTACCCCACCCAGGGCTGTCACGATATTAGGTTTTCACTGCACGATTATCGTGGCCAAAAGAATTGAGGATATCGATATTATCGCGATAATTATAGAAATTTGGGGGGGAGGGAATAATGCTATCAGTCAAATTCCTCTTTTACTTTGTTTATTGTAAAGAAAAAATATAATTCAGTTCGATTTATAAAGTAAAAATACTCCACTTCGGAATTTCCCAGTAATAAAACAAAAACCCCAATCAAAACAAGGAAGTGTTCCCAACGGTTCGGTTTCAAGAAGGCGGCAAAAAAAAGAAAAAAGTCACATGGCTTTCACCGACTTCCGGTTACCGCGGTGAGGGATTATCAAGCTGCTGTCGCGTCTCCCGAGGCGAATTTACGAATCCTACTAGGGCCATGCTAAGACCCGCCCTACTCCGTCTGTGATTGGCTAACCCCACCCTAACCAACGGAGGCAACGAGTACTAGCCAATCAGAGGCATCGGGTCTTGGCGTGGCCGTAGTAGGACTCGTAAATTCGCTCTCCGGAGACGTTCAGCTGCCGGGTCCTCGACGGAGTCCTTGAGACGATGAGAGACGGTTTTTCACGGGGGAACAAATAACAGACGCGGACTTAAACCGGCGCAAAGGCCTAGACAGGCTGGTGCTGTAGAGGTCTAACCTCTCCCGCGCTTTACTCGCCGGCGCCCGTCGCCATGCGACTCAAAGGAAGGTAGGGGGCCAGCCTTTCCGGAAGCGGGTAAATCAGAGCCACGTCAGTAGCCGGCGGGACTGGAGGGTCTGGGGAGGTGAGTGGAAACAGATATTTCTTTTATTCATGTGTTGCCTGGCCATGAAGGATGGGACCGGACGACAGAACAACAGTCTTTCATTGTGGGTCTTTTATTCCCCGCCAGTGCTGAAAGAGAGCAGCATTAATTCTACCAGCCTGAGAGCTGTAACCTTAGATGGCTATAGACAACGGTAGTGGCCTGTCTCCAAACAAAGAACAGAAACACAACTGGATACATTAGTTCACTGGAAACGTGCATTCATGAACATATAGAAGATACTGTAGCGAATTCGGGAGGCAACCACAGAACTGCCGCGGCCGGGACGCGAACCTGTGTCGCCCGCACCGCGGGAGACGTCGCTGACCGCTCGACTAAAGGTTCAGACCCGTCCATGCCCGTTACACTGCGTTAACGGAATACATGAACGTTAGCTAGTTCTTATTAGCTCCGTAGCTAGCAGCGGAGCAGGCATCCTTACCCTGTGTGGTGTGACGTCAGAATCAGAACACTTTATTCATCCCCAATCAGGGGAAATTGGGTTCTATTAAAGTCACTCGAGCTCTAGTAAGGGAAACCTAAGAAGTGGGGTTGTTGTGAAGCGTCTAGTGTGTTTGTGTAGTGTTGTGTGCCTGTCACGTCTCACTCTCAACCTTGACCGCTGGCTAGCAGAAATACGGACAGGAGAGCCGAGCGCGTCCGTCTCTCCCTGCCAGTACGCAGCCTCTTCAACAGCAAGCCCAGTGTAGCGCCTCCTCGCGGCGACACACGGTAACTGGGTACACCTTGGACCCTGGGAGGAGGTCTGGCCCCTAGACGTGCGGTACGCAGGCCCACCGATGTGTGGATATTCCCTAATTGTCCACGACCCAGCCCCCAGCTATGGGTTAAATAGTGCCACCTAGTGGATACCTCGGGAGGAGTAGGGTACGGGAGTAAACCCCTACACAACGTCGTCTACACTGAAGCCATTTTTTGTTTTTCTTGCCCTTTTGGGGGGTCAAGTGGGACAGTACGGCTGGCGTCGTGTGTGGCCCCCCTTCCCCTCCACCCCTGTATGTCTGTTGTCTTGTTTCACCCCGTGTATTGAGTGTTAGAAAAGCGCTATATAAGATTATTATATACTGTTTCCAACATTCTTACAGGAGCTAAAAATAAGCTTTTTATTAAAAAACAAAATCATGAACTCACTCCATCAACCTGGGTCTGTTACCGTCATTACACTCATCTGCTGGTGGTTTTCACATTTTACCAACGTTTAAAGGGACATTTATCCTACACATCAGCAAAAGTACACACTGCAACGGTCCTTTAGCTCTTTAATTTTTATTTTATTTTTTGTTCAATAGAACATTTTACAGGGAAAAAACTGCTGTATTAGCACATAATTATACAACTACATCAAAGGACACAATAAGGGTATCAGACAGTTAGAGAATAAATATAAAAACAAACAAAAAAAACCGGATATGTACAAATCAAATATTCAGACAGGTTGTAGGGAAAAAAAGTTTCATAATAATTCAACAGCTCATTACTTTTCTTTTTGACAAGGCTGAGAGAGTTCAGTTCTTGGAGAAAAGAAGCAATCTTAGGTAGTGATTTAGAGAATGTCTGTTTGTGAATAAACAATTTGCATATAACAAATTTAATCAGATATTCAAGAGCACCATCTGCAGGATTATCATAGTAACAGATCTCTACTGTTAAAGGAGTAGACAGAGATATCAGCTTCAACAAAGACTCTAGATCAGTCCAAAATTTCTGGGATATTTCACAAGCAAGAGTCAGTGCGCGATGGTTTCTGTATTAGGTTTACAAAAAGGTACAAGAGATAATGTCTGTAAACTTGGCAACAAAACAGTCAGCAGCGTAAATTTTATGTAAGATCTTGAAATGCATTTACTGGCCTTGTTAGAAAAGGTAAAAGCCAAACCCTTCTCCAGTTTATGTCCTCAATTTTAGACCTCCAGAGAAAATGTGCCTCTAGGTACAGTTTTGTTCCCTTTTTGAAAAGTTGGGCGAATATGCTTCAGGTTACACTTTCCATGTTAGTTCAGTTCCATCCAACATCAGCAAAGGTTGAGTTATCTTACTTTCACTATCGCTCAAGTGGTTTTTCACAAGTTGAGTGAACTCTTTGGGAATAGCACGAGTTAAGGAATTAAATTCTCCAAAAGGAGTAGGAAAACTACCGAAATAAAGCGTTCACACTATACAGGTATTGCCAAATTCATCAAAAATATATGATTAATATCGCTTTGGAACCATTTGGGAAAGAATAGGGATTTGTTCCTGATAAGTATGGCACAGTTATTCCACAGAAAAGTTTTGTGGGGTGAAAAATTGTGGACATAAGACAGCTTCCAGGCTAGAGGAGCTTGCTGATGGAATTTCGATCATTTAACTGGCAACCTGTTTGGCAAGCAATTACAAATCCAAAGAAAACTCCAATTTTCTTGAAGATATGATTTGGGATGAAATTCCAAATTGAGTCAGGATTTTTAAAAAGACACTTAACCAGTTAACTTAAAAAGCATCAACAGTATCAATGAAATCTAGAACTTCAAGACCTCTTTCTGCTTTACTATTGGACAGAACACATAAGCTTATGCGATTTATTCTTCCAAGTGAAATTTAAGAAAGTTATTTTACTGATAAAGATGAAAGTGAGACAGGCCCTCTGCTTTGGCGAGGAGAAGACCTAAAATAGATAAATCCCTTTGAGGCCAAAGATAGACTTGGGAGTCTTTTACCAGGATATTTCCAATTACAGAACCGTTACAACCATGCGGAGACATAATTTCACATTTGGACACATTTAGTCTGAAGCAATGGAAAAAATGGTTAACTAAATTAACAGAGTTACTCAAGTGGTCGTTGTCCTTCAAACACAATAGTGTCATCTGCCAGTTGTGAGTTTTTTTAAGCCCTCTACCAAAAATCGAAATTCCTTCCAAACATCTATCGTTCACGATATTAACTCGGTGACTAAAATAAATAGAGAATCAAGGCAGCCTTGCCGACCCCTCTGTTAATCTGGAATCTTTTAGAGGTATTAAAGTTAACAGAATTATTAATATCTTTGTAAAACATACTGATAGTCAACAAAGTTATCTCCAAAACTAAATGCCGTGAGGGACTGTAAAAGGAGGATTGTGTCAAAGGTCTTATAGAAGTCTAAGATCAAAACAAGTGCTTTAGAATTTACTGCATCTGCATAATCCAACAGATCTAGTACAAGTCTTATGTTACAGCAAATGTGCCGATTTTTCATGAATCCTGGGTTTCAGCTATAATAAAGTCTAGCCTTCTCTTTAATCTGTTCTCATATACTAATGCCAAAATCTTAGTCAACTGTTAAGAGTGACAGGGTGCCAATTTTCGATTGATAAGGGGTCTTTATCGGGTTTGGGGATAAGAGTTATAATGCCTCGCTTCATTGTCGACACCGTCTCTCCCCGACTGACGCATTCTTGGCACATACATAAGAGTGGGTTTTGAATAAGTTCCCAAAAGGGAGTATAAAATGAAATCGACGGATAAACCGTCAATTCCTGGAGAGCTGACAATGTGCCCAGCAGCACTCAGGCCCAACGGGAAGAACACAAACACCTGAGGGGAGCTTTAAAAACCTGCGGCTACCCCAGTTGGACCTTTGTGAAAACTGCAACACGTTCCAGAAAGACCAACCAGGTGAGCGACGAGGAGAAAAGGAACAGAAGGAAGAGCACAGTCATCCTGTATGTTTCTGGGGTCTGAGAAACTCAGGAGAATTTGTAACAAACACCGCATCCCGGTATACTTCAAACCCAGCAACATACTCCGACAGAGACTGGTTCATCCCAAAGACCGTGTACCACACACCCGGAAAAGCAATCTGGTGTATACCGTACAATGCAATGAGGACTGCACTGACCTATACATAGGAGAAACCAAACAACCACTACACAAACGGATGGTCCAACACAGAAGGCCACACTCCTCAGGACAAGACTCAGCAGTTTATCTACACGTAAAAGGAGAAGACACTCCTCCAGGACAGCAACGTACACATTTTGGACAGAGAAGATAGACGGGTTGAAAGAGGGGTGAAGGAAGCCATATATGGGAAACTGGAAAAACCATCCCTCAACAGAGGAGGAGGTCTGCGACACCACCTATCTCCCACTTACAATGCCGTCCTTTCATCTCTACCCAGGAGACTCAAGAAGCCTAGCCTCCAAGAACAGCAGTCGGTCACTAACGGCGCCTACAACTCTCATGACCACTGAATAACGAAGTCGAAACTAACACCCCCAACGACCAAATGCAAATCAATACCTCCGATGGCGACCGGCGCGGCCAAACATCGGTACACAAAGAGCATGAACATCTTTAGCTCTGACAACCACTCCTAGAGGACAAATTCTGAGTCTCATCACCAGCCAGCCAGTCAGAAAGGCAGGAACTGAGGAAGCCTCTTGGATGAGAGGCGAGACGTCTTCACGGATATATACCAAGTCCAGTTGCACTTGTTTCAGCTCCTTTGGATTCCTGGAGACTTTCCTTTTTTCATTGACATTAACGCATTTTTAGTTTCATTAGCCGATAGGTCAGAATCGCGAATCGCTTTACGTTCATCATTTGAGGAGCTATGGGTATGAATGTTCTTTCCAGGAAACTCGCAGTGTTTATCATTAAAGCAGAATTTATATAGTTTTCCATACAACTCGGTGACAAGATTACAAATTACCTTTGGATCTTTCTAAAGATCCCTCAATATTGACGGAGCTCCGTCATTATTGAGGGCAGTTAATGACTTCCTTATAACATTTCTTTTTTCCAAGAACGAAAAAATAATGTGTTCCTTTCCCCCTCTAGCCATTTGGCTCTAGATCTGATAAACGCTCCTTTTGCCATGTCCAGATAAATTTGATCCAGCTGTAGCTGGATGTCCTATAAATCAAGTTCTTCTGAAGTAATGTTTTGTCAGTAAAAGGTCAAGTTTGTGCATCAAGTCAGCTTCTTGCACACTTTTCTTTAGCCCTTTACTTTTCAGTAGCTACATGTCGGACTTTATATTTTAAAAAATCCCATTTTTAAGCCATCATTGAGGATTTCCTCTGCACGTTTTTTTATAGTGTCGTTGAATTAAACATCTTAAAAAAATTGTTGAATGTCTAACATCCTCACATACGAGGTCTCCTCCTTAACACCCAACTTCAATATTTTTTGCTTATGGTCTGATAATGGG
Organism: Lampris incognitus; assembly: GCF_029633865.1. NCBI lineage: Eukaryota > Metazoa > Chordata > Actinopteri > Lampriformes > Lampridae > Lampris > Lampris incognitus. The sequence goes on from NC_079215.1 coordinate 63,790,203, forward strand.
GCACACGATTACCCTTCAATTTGTGAAAGAAGTTAAAGGAGGGGATTAGAAAGATTAATTCAAAAATTAATCCATTTCTAATCTCATGTGTAATAATGTGTGTTACAGACGCGAGAGGGGCTGAAGAGCACATGTTACTATTGACCGGAGCATTTTGATTTTTTATTTTAACTTTGTCAAGAACGATAAATTCAGAATCATCACTGTACAGTCTGGAATAAGTGATCATGAGCTTGCAATGCAGGCTGCTGTTCACAACTCTGGGATGCATCTTTCTGTGCGTCTCCATACAGGAGAGGCGATGTGCAGTCAAGACAAAGCCAATAAATGAGGCCATTAGGAGAGATGGCACGGTGAACGGGTCCGAGCACCTTTGCGCGGGCACTAATTGTTTGGGTATTTTCTCTCACACAAAACCTGCTTGAGCCAGACTTCCTTGGATGCGATACGCTTAAACAGCCCTGCCCAAATACAGTACGAGCCACAAGAGACAAACCCCAAGTACAAAGGTGCCTTCATGTGTACGTACAGCGCAGACCTTTGCAATGGCAACATCACTTGGATGCCAAAGCTCGACAAGACTCAGCTCAGATTGACTTCTGCAGCCACAGGGCACGAAAAAAAGACAACCACGTGCCTCGAAAGATAACCGTAACACGGATTTTCACGCAAGAGCACGAGGGCTCCTACGCGCCCGTGACCGCCCAAAGAACCATCCTGGTGGATCAGATGCTCGCGTCGTGTTACGCGGTCGTCGAAGACTGTAGTAAAGCCGATCAGAGAGAGTTGAGATATCGTCAACTTAGCAAATGAATACCCATCACTCTTTAAAGGACTAGGTCAAATCTAGGGTTACAGTCAACGACAAGGTCCCTCCTGTAGCTCAGGGTTTAAGGAGAGTCCCTTATCCAATGATAAAAGGTGTAAACCAGGAACTAGACAAAATGCTTGACCAAGGAATAATAGAGGAAGGGAATGAAGGATCAGAATGGGTTTCCAATCGTCCCCAAGAAAGACACCAAAGAAGTGAAACTATGCGTAGACCTTAGGGGAGTTAATCATGCTGTGATCAGAGAAAGACATCCAGTACCAACTGTTGATAGCATCTTATAAGCAGTGCAGGGAGCAAAAGTGTTTGCCAAATTGGACGCACGTAAAGGATTTGGCAGTGCGAGTTAGCCCCTGAATCGAGACACCTGACCACGTTCATCACACAGAGGATGCTACCGTTTCAGGAAAGTCCTGTTTGGATTGTCGAGCGCACCTGAAGCCTATCGCCTCAATGTTACGTGGGATGCCCACTGTCTGTTATTTGGATGATGTGGTGGTCTTTACCTAAGACAAGCAACTTGAACAGCGACAAGTGTTCCAGAGATTCATGGACAGAGGTCTAACCCTGAACAGAGACAAGTGCATATTTGAATTACAACAGATTGAGATATTTGGACATTTTGATTTGATTCCTTCGGCCGTAATCTCATCAAACCAGACACATGGAAGGTCGAGGCAGTTTGTAAGGCACCAAGACCAGAGAACGTGCAGTTACTCCGCTCATTCCTAGGCACCTGCGGATTTCTGATGAAGTTCATACCGAACTACGCAAACCTATCAGAACCACTAAGGAAGCTGAACAAGAAAAGGGTCACAGAAACAGAAAATTCATTCCAAGCAATGGTAAGTGAGCCATGCCTAGCATACTTCAAGCTAGATGCACCAGCAGTAGTCGTTAGTGATGCAAGCCCAGTAGGACTAGGGGCGGTCTTGTTACAAACCCAATAGCCTATGGAGCTATTCATTGACTCCAACAGAACGCCGCTATTCTCAGATACAGCGTGAAACTCTCCGTTGCGTTTGGGCAGTGGAACATTTTAGACCATACTTGTGGGGGGGGGCAAGTTTATACTGCAAACAGACCACAAACCCCTCATTTACATGTTCAATCCAGAGAAAGCAACACTGTCACCACCCCCAATACAGAGACTTGCTTGAGACTACAACCATAGGACTATAAGATCGAACCCATACTAGGAATATCCAATGTGGCGGATTCATTATCACGACTTCCCTTACCAGAAACAGAGGATAATGGGTATGTGGACAGAGTGCTTTCAGTGACTATGCATGATGTGCAAGCAATAACACTTATTAAACAGGCAATGACTGAGGATGAAACACTCAAGCAGTTGAAGACAAGTGTGGAGAAAGGAAAATGGTTAAACCCAGTCCCGGAGGAATTGCAGCCATACAACGGATGTGCAGGAGAGTTAAGTACACACGAAGGCCTTATACCGAGAGGACACCGTATTGTGTTACCAAAAGCAATGGTGAAACAAGCGCTGAGGATCACACACACGAGACACACCAAGGAGTGGTACGTACAAAACAATATCTGAGGAGCAAGTTCTATTGGCCTAGCATGGACATAGATGTTGTGAGACTGATTAGAAACTGGTCTGCCTGTGTGCTCAACCAGCCGCTACACAGATCAACCCCTCCAACCACTTGACCTACCACCCAGGCCTTGGACCAAAAAAAAAAAAAGTATTGATCTAGTAGATCCTATCCAGAACAACTACATATTGACTGTATAGACTATTATACTTCATTTCCAGAGGCAGTCGTTATATCGGACATACGTATCTTCAGCCACTGTCATTACAGAATTGACCAAGATATTTGCACGATTTGGATGCCCCCTAGAGGCCATTACAAATAATGGCAAGCAGTTCATAGGACAGCTTTTTGAGTCATTCCTTAGATCATGTGGAATCAAAACACATTCGTGCATCGCCCTACTATCCAAAGTCGAATGGCAAGATCGAGAGATTTCACAGGTATCCGAAGAAAGCCTTCAGAGCAGCCAGATGTGAAGGAAAGACATGGAAAAGGGAACTTCCAAAGATCCTAATGGCATATCACTCAACGCCACACACAGCATCAGGAGAAACACCAGCCATTCTGGTGCTTGGACGAGACAAAGTTGGTGACAGTGTACACAGCCAGCATGGAGAACGGAAAGCTAGATTCCATATTCAGAAACACTCGCTATGTGCTGCTGAGAGACACAGCTCAGTCGAACTGGTCAACACTAAGGATGGATCAAAGGTTAGCAGGAATGTCAAACATCTTCGCCACCCTCCTGTGGCAATGGATTTTGACGTTTCAGAGCCAGCAGAGGCTCAAATGGATACTGAAGCTTTGGAAATGCAATGTGCTCAGAGCACTCGAAGTGCCACCTGAACCCGACTCCGCACCTGTTCCTGAAAAACAGGTTGGCACTACCAAAAGTGGCAGGGTTATCAGAAAGCCAGGGGGGGGGGAGGGGATTAGCCTACTCCGTTATTTTTATGTTCAACTGAATATATGGATTTCATAGGACATTCAGAAACGATATTGAAGTTTTGCTTACGATTTTTAGAATGTGAAAAAAGCAATGTTGTAAACAAGTGATTTGTTATGCGACAACACAAGTGTTAGACAGTCATTTGATTTATGTTAGAACAAAGAAACCTTTTATGTCAAAGTAAGACTAATTCTAAACAAGGAGGGATGTAGTATAGCTGATTAGACAGTCGATGAGATATCGCGAGAACGACAGGGAACTGAGACGGTAGATCAAACGTGAATGCTCCGATTTGAACTTGAATACATGTTAAAAGAACCAAGGACTACTTCTTTAAACACAACAAAGACCACCAGCTGGCGCACTGGGCCCTGGCACCTGTCAGACTCAACCACTGGCTGTCCTCGTTGCTTTTCCCGGGACAGCAGCAGCAGCAGCAGCCCCAGGCCGGTGCTGCGCCACAGAAAGACGGAGTGCATTGGTACGCCAAGACTTTACATCAATTAGGACCATGGCTCCTGGAGCCCCGCAGTCCATCCACTCGGAATGTGGATGTAGCCCAGCTGAAACCTTCACCCACGGGAGCAGAAACGAGACTAATGTAGGACAATGAACCCATACAGTAGATTTAAAACAACAAAAAACAAAGGCCCCAGTGGAGTTGGGATATCTATTTCAGTGACTTTTACACGTGTGTTGTGGTTACACCGCCCCGAGCTGCCTCCCCGGCACGTTCAAGCCACTCCTCCAGCTCGGACGAGCCGGAAACATCCGAGCGCTCGGCTCGCGCTCTGAGGAGACGAGCGCTGCACCAGGTGTTGGCCATCAGGCACACCTGCGGCAGTCAGGCAGCCCCCTACAAGAAGCCTGCCAGAACACCACTCCGGGCTTCCCCCGTACTGAACCCTGCGGACTCTCCCTCCGCGACTCCCCCGCCCCCAGCGACCCTCACGTTTTCCCCCAGCGATCTCCCTATCTGGACCCCTCCTATTCGGACTTGACTTCCTGGATCTCGGACTCACCCTTTTCGGATCACGGACTGGACCCGTTTGCCAGGAGCACGCACATTATGCAACACCTTGTCATTTACATACCGCACCACGCATAGGCTAAAAATACAGTCATCTACGCAAACCGCTGGACACCACACCGTTTATTCACACATCCCACTAGCAGAACGTTTTTGCTACACTGGTCTTCATTCGTGAGTCGTAACAATGTGTCCCTTTCGAGCAAATCAAGAATGAAGCCTTAAAAAAAGAAATGGATTAATTCTTGATTTTAAGGTTGGTCTTCTATTACACCAGGTGAATTCTTTTGTACTAGGGTTAAAGAAACGCCATGCACCAGTCAAGGAGAGGTTGGAGCAGAGCAACGAGACGAGATGATTGGTCTGTGAAGTTTGGTTTAGTCTAGGAGGGCATCAGCTTTCCTATCATCGGGACGTTCATTAAAGTCACCGCAAAGAGTTATATACGAGCCTTGATACTTTGGGTGGTTCCTTCAATTTGGACATTTAATTAAGCAAGACGTTGTTGAAGCTCGGGAATTAAACCCATATTACAAACAAAGGTAGCGTTGTCTTGCTTAATTAGGGGTCCGAGCAGCAACAGCTGCGGGGACCCTACCGTTTTCCAAGGATTATTATCGTCATTTCTGCAAAATTCTTCCCTAAAAGTGTCTGGGCAGCAAGAACTACATGTTGCACAGACACCAAACTTGGTAGGTAGGTTCCAGACCTGTTACCGATCTTACAGAAGAGATAGGACCGACACACCACACAATAAGTACGTTTGGGGTCATATCTCCGGCTCTGTGTGGAACTTTTCAGAAACTCCCGCCCCCCCGTTCCTTGGAAGCTCCCGAATCTAACGCACCCATTTTCACCTGAAAAATTGTCTCGCCACTTTCAAAAAACGAACTAGTCTGAGGCTGTTCATCCGATTCTCATGAAATCTGGTCTACATCATCCCCACACAATACTGATAGAAAGTCGTTAAGAGAATTTTGATAGGCCTTTCCATGTCAATCAAAATTTAAGGTGTGCTCCATAGTGATTATATTGCCTACATCGTGTGATATGATTGTCTAAACTTAACGAAACTTGTTAAGCACAATCAAGACATTCTTTGGAAGCACGCCAAATTGTGTGAAATTTCATCCATAGGGGGCGCTACAACTGACGTCAATATCTCAAAAACCGCTTAAGCCAAAAATCTGGCCCCCCCATTTGGTTACATTGCCTAAAGTGCCAGTTGGCTGGATTACCAAAATGGCCGCCAAACAAAATTCAGGAGCCAATATTTGCCAGTGTGAACGTCCGATCTTCATGAAACTTGAGGCTTATCCTTTATGTCACAGAGGCAGCTGCAATACAGCTTGAACCCCGTTAATCGCCGCTTGCGGCTGTATTTATTAGCATAATCCGTCTACCGTCACAAGAGGGCACTGTCTCAAGAAAATCCCCTTTAAATGTAGAAAAACTAAGGCCCCAGCTGAATGATTAGTGCCATGGATGAGATGAGCCAAGTTAACCCACCGTGTTTTCCAGAATGTTGCATCCGAGTCACAAGAATGCGTTTTCTGAAGTAAAACTAAATCAGCCTCAGTTCTTTTACACAACAAAGAGATAGCTTTCCTCTTGCTAACATCCCCAATACCCCTGACATTTAAACACATGACATTGAGAATTAAACGTAAAATCCATAGAACAGAAAAAATAAAGAGGTTAACTTGTAACCAATTTTACACTAAGAACCCTTGGAATGTGCTGAGGGAATCCACCAGGAATGAGGTGGCGATCAACAACCGCTTGAACTGGCTTAACACAACAGTAAAGGTGATTCTGTATTTAAACTATTGTGAATTTAAAATAAAAGATAAATCAAATGTTAGTTTAAGCAGACGCTATTATATAAGAGGAACAAGGTTTCAGCATGCCCCCCCCCAAAAAAAGGCTAAAATATTGGCTACTACTGTACAAGTTAAAAACAAGGCTTACTTCAGTTGAATTGACTTGGGCAGCAAAGAGAACATGACTTAGATTAAATGGCAGCGTAAATGAACTAACGGTTAAGTTGGATTATTTTTCTTTACCATGCAATGGGTCAGATGAAAAGACATGGGGCATAAGGTGCAATTTGAACTATTGTAAGACAGTGTGCTCCAAACAAAGAAAACAAGCACAAAGAACTTCAATAAGCACTCGGCTAGGCTGAGTTTTACGTTACCTCTTAACATCAATCCATTACCCAAACCGCCTGTCCTTCTGAGGGCCGCTGGAGCCAACCCCAGCACTCCTTGATCGGCAGGCGGGACACCCTGGACAGACTGCCAGTCCATCACAGGGCATGTACCTCTGAACAGTCAACCCCCCCCCCCCCCCCCCATTTATGAAGGCAAAAGGGTCGCGGAAAGAAGCTTTCTTCCCTCTTCCCTTGCTTTCTTCGCCAAGGGCCACAGCTCCTCTCTTGCCGCCTTATCCTCGGGGGACAGTGCTTCTGGGCTCCTTAGCCTGCTGTCAAGAAGAAGCGTTGAGCCTTTCGCCTCCTTCCACGCGGCGTCTCGTTGCAAACAGGGCGACGGTTGACCTACTTGACGTCGTTGCCCGATGCGATGGACGATGTCGACCCCCTCCTTAAGGCCGTCACGGATTTCTGGAGCCGTTTTCCCCAGGATCTCGCTCCTGATGTCTTCTCCACCTTGCTCCGTCACGCCGTGAATCTTCAGGGACCATCTTCGGCTGCTTGCAGTTTATGACTCGCGTTTTCCAGGTCATCCAGTGTTTGTTTCTGTTGGTTAACGTCCAGCGTGTTGCGGGTTGTGCAGGAGGACCCAGACGACCACTCGGCAGGCGGAGGACTCTTCAGTTACGTTTAACGACAAAAATAACACAGGGAGAAAATAAGGGAGAGGGAAATGCAGGATGTGTATGGTGTGGTGACAGGCGGTAATGTGTCTAGCTATGTGTTAGTGTAAATTATCCTAAGTGTGTGTAAAATGTGAATGGGGCGTTGGGTGTTGCGTAAGTGTACCAGCAAACGTACCAAGTGTGTAGGCAAAGGGGAAATCGAGGAAACGCAGTAGTCCGAGGAGGTTGGTTGGCAGGCGAGCCGGCGCTGCACCACAGATCCGATGTATCCTATGGGAAGTTCTGGCAATGAGTTTGAGGGAAGACCAGGTTCTTGTAGGAGTTGAAGTGATTGCGTATGAGGCACAGCTGAGATGATTACAGATGAGGCACAGCTGAGGGAATGAGTGACCGGCGAAATGCAGAGCCGTGCTGCCAGTCTGCCAGCAGATGGCATCAGAGGGCGCGCCGTGTCCGTTGGGAGGGTCTGATGCTGCTTTCAAGTGCATGTCGGATTGATCGGATGTTGGTTTTCTCCAAGCGCGGAAGTCGTTCACGCGACTTGCACGCATTCAAGTCGTTTTTGGTCGGAACCCAGGAAGAGCAAAAACGCCTGCTCTGTTTGTGGCTTCTGCTGCAGCAAATACATCCAACGCTGTCGCCGGTACCTTTATGATGTTGAAGAGGAGAGGAAACGCACGCGGTGATTATTAAACATGTTACCTGGCCAGTTATTCCATTTCTTGATTCTACCTGAATTATTTGTTAGCAAACTAACGACGCTAACTTGTTGAAACTGTTGTCAGTTTCAGTGGGTTCGGTTCGGTTAACAAGATGCTCCAAACGTTCGTGGTTGAGAGCGGCCATATTTAAATAGACAGTGACGTCAGAACTCGGCCAGTTCGTGTTTCATGTAGAATTCCGATGTACCCGACTTGATTATCCGACTTCGTAAGGCGTTCGTGTGCTCTTCCAAGTGGGAAGCTCGTATATCCGATAAACCCGACACCACTTGAAAGCACCTTGAGTCCAGTGGTGGGGAACGTGAATGCGCCCCAGATCTGGTGGTGGGGAGTGGAAACTCAGGCGAGCCCGAGCACCATGGAGGTCCAGAGGGAACGGAAGAGGTAGGTTGCGGGGGTTGTGAGGGTGAAACCATAACACACAGAGTGTCTGGAAGTGGAAATGCGAGGCCATCATATTGGAGGTCTGGGTCAGCTTCAAACCAGTTAACATCATCGCTTAACATTGGTCCATGAGGTTAATTCAAATCCTTGATGGTTACTGGGTTGTTGCGAGCCCCAACCTCATGCGGCATGTCTGGTGTGACGGCCTCGGCTTCCTCCATTGTCGTAGTCGTGGACAAAACTTTACTGCCTCTTCTTTTCCCACTCAAGTTAATACTAGCTCAAAGAATAAAGGTCGTCACTTGCGCGTTGCCATATATTAATATTCACGTTACATCGTTTGTTATTCACAAACCCCCCAAATTACCAGACAGAGCGAAAAACACGTGTCCTCCTACATCACCACTATCTCGGCCCTTGGTGAATGGTTGATGCTAGATCCAACGCGGTGTAGGCACGGAAGTAGACGTGATTGGTTGTTGGTTAGGGTTAGGGTTTAAACTCTTTTTGAATTTCCATTGTTTGCAAACGTTAACGTTAGCTATCGTTAGAGTACGATCTGGCAATGTTAAGGTCAGTTGTAAACTAGCTAGCTAAATGTTTCAGTGCGCTTCGTTTGTTTCAAGTCAGTGCGCTTCGGGGTTCTGCACTGTCTATTGGCCGACGCAACAGCCAATCACGGCTACTTCGGTGCCTGCACCCCGTTGGATCTAGCGCCCGCACTCTCGCGAGCCCTACCCTTAAGCTACTCTTAAAGTGACAGCATTACCTCAACAAGAAGAAACGGGTACTACAGTACGAATCCTAAGCAAGTCATACCCCACTGTCTAAACAGCCCACGAACACACTCTACCCCAGTGTTTCTCAACCCAGTCCTCAAGGAACCCCTATCCTGCATATTTTCTTTGCAACCCTGAATAAGTACCTGTTTGTAGTTATTCAACCAATCAGCAATGAATTTTGTCAGATGTTGCACACCTTGCATAATGAAGTGCTGCAAGATGATTGGTCGAGTAAGTACAAGCAGGGCTACCTATGCAGGGTTACAATGAAAATCTGCAGGATAGGGGTCCCTTGAGGACTGGGTTGAGAAACACTGCTCTACCCATTGTTCAACCGGCTACAACATCATTTGGATACAACATCATTTGGGTGATCTCCACACTAGCTAGCTACTGCGTCACGACGTCGAGACAAAGCGAGAATGGAGAGAAACGGAAATAATTTAAGAGGCACTGGATTATTAAAATGATATTGTATGTGTATCATTAACATGATACCAATATTTTTTTTTAATTATCACGGTTATCAATACTGGTATATTGTGACACCCCTGACCCCACCCTTGATTTCTTTTCCTTTTCTCAATTTCTTCTCTAAATTATAGATGCAGAGTTCAAAACACCATTTGTATTTGCCCAAAGCTGCAACTTAACCTTTGGCCTTCTCTCACTTTCTCTCTATCAATCTCTTTCTATATCCCATTATCCAGAGTCCTATGCAGTCAATGACTTCTATGAGCGTTTGTCCCACGGTCGCCAGCTAAAGATCTACCTGCCAAAGAGTGCGGAAACGCTGGAGTTCACACCGGCCAACGACCCCGCGCATACCCATCTGTACTGGGAAAAGAGAACCCATAGGTAAGAACCAACTCAAGGCAGCCCCACCACTGATCTATAATCAACTCTGGATTGGTAACATAATGCAAGGATCTGCCGGCAATTCTAGACGGCTGTGTCTGGATAAGGCAACCCTTTACATTTCTGGCTATCGACGTCATGTCCAAGGCTCGGCGTTTTCGGTTTTCAATTTTCAAAGCCATCCAGCATGCCGAATGTCGCCACAAGAGGGCACTGTTGCAGAACCTCGCACGAAAAGGAACAAGGCTCCGTGGAAACATAAAATCGGGGTGAAAATCCGTTTAGAAATCTGGGTATTTTTCGGTGAAAATCGGTAAAAAACCGAAAACGCCGAGCTTTGTTCGTGTCCTCAGGGCTGCAGGGGAGAATGAGTTAGCTTAGCCGAAACTGGCACATTTACCCCAGGTTGATTCATTTGTATTGTAAGAAAAAATACATTAAAGATAAGATTAAAGAAAAGGGTGCTGGTATGATGCTGGTGGAGTCTGGATGTGTATTGCGACTGTAATCAAGATGTAAATACCTTGACCGGTATTATTTACTCCCGTTATGTCTTTCAAGCGTATCTCGAATTTGTGGAAATGTTTTCACGTTAGGTTACAGACACGTTTAAAGTAACGGGAAAGCGTGAAAGATGGTAAGGTCGTAGTGAACACGTGGTCGTGCTGTGCTTGCGTGAAGCTAGTTACCGGTGTTTCTCAACCCAGTCCTCAAGGACCCCCTATCCTGCATATTTTCTTTGCAACCCTGAATAGGTACCTGTTTGTATTTATTCAACCAATCAGCAAGGAATTTTGTCAGATGTTGCACACCTTGCATGATTAAGTGCTGCGAGATGATTGGTCGAGTAAGTGCAAGCAGGGCTACCTATGCAGGGTTACAGGGCGTCCTTGAGGACTGGGTTGAGAAACACTCTAATTTTAAATTTAGATATCTTCAAATGCCAGGACACGTTCATAATAGTGTAGCGAATTCGGGGGGCAACGCGACCACAGGAACTGCCGCGGCCGGGACGCGAACCCGTATCGCCCGCACCGCAGGAGACATCGCTAACCGCTAGACTAAAGGGTCAGGCCCGCGAGCGAGCGGCCAGCGTGTCTTCTTATCCATGCACGGTACACTAGACAAGTTCAGTCCTGACTAGATTGGCTAGATGAGAAAGAACTTGATGTGATTTAACTGGTTTTGGTTTTACATCCCCTGTGATGTCCATTTTGTAATTATCTGTTCATTGCAGGGTGACAAGAGGCAGGGTGTCTGGAACCGGCAACGACCGACGCTGGTCTATCGACAAGGTGACCGTGAATTTCTTAAATCTGCTATGACCTTTTCTTTGCCCGCTTACTTCCTCGTCGGGACAGCAGGCTGACCCTGTCGTGGCGTGCTGCGCTAGGGCCATACAGCACGTTGGCACGGGTCCATAACCAGGCGCAAAACACCTCAAACGCCCTCTCAGACCAGACGCCAATTTAGAGCCGTATGTGTTCAGGACAACTCCAGGATAAGTCTCGAGCGAATTTTTAAAATGTCTCAAAAAAGCAAGGGAATGAAGAGGCGTTTCCATCAGATCTGCTCGAGTGACTCAAACGAAGAAGAATCGGCCGATCACGTGGTCAAACTCCACTTGCGCTGCGTTTGTAATTTGGCAGAAGCCTTTCCGTTGCAACTCATCACCTTTGTTATCGAATAGGAGGTTCATCCACCTCAAGGAAGCGCAAAACAACATGCACGTCTTGTGGAGTTTTTGATTAGTAATATTTTATTCTGGTTTTATCTTCTTTTTTTAACAGTGTTATTGCACTTTAAATTTGTTTTTAGGGGCGTCCAACACGGGGATCGTCGGTTCGAATCCCCGTGTTGCCTCCGGCTTGGTCGGGCGTCCCTACAGACACAATTGGCCGTGTCTGCGGGTGAGAAGCCGGATGTGTCCTGGTCGCTGCACTAGCCCCTCCTCTGGTCGGTCGGGGCGCCTGTTTGGGGACTGGGGGGAATAGCGTGATCCTCCCACGCGCTACGTCCCCCTGGCGAAACTCCTCACTGTCAGGTGAAAAGAAGCGGCTGGTGACTCCACATGTATGGGAGGAGGCATGTGGTAGTCTGCAGCCCTCCCTGGATCGGCAGAGGGGGTGGAGCAGCGACTGGGACGGCGCGGAAGAGTGGGGTAATTGGCCGGATACAATTGGGGAGAAAAGGGGGGACAGTTTTCCAAAAAAAAAATTGTTTTTTACGAAGAGCACATTGCAATGAATTGCGGGGCAAGAAATGTGCCACGGTCAGCAAATAAAGTTTATTTCTTGAAATGTTTTTCAGGTGACGATTGGAGACGAGGGGACGTACACCCAGAGAGACTTATGGAAAAACGAAATCTCCACTGTGAAGGTGGTGGTCACATGTGAGTCTGCAGCTCCTTCTCTAATTCGTCTGCCATGATAAGGTTCCGTCCGTCCAGGGGTGAACTGAGAATGGTTAAGGTTAAATCACCGATTCCTTTTTTTCCTTGAAGTAACATACCAGGATTCACTGGTGACACCAACAAAGGCTTTCTTTACCGTGACAACTGTGCCGCAGAGATAATTTAATGTAAAAAATTCTGAGCAACAATTTGATTCAGGCCACATATCTGACTAAAGTGGGAGGAGGCTGTCTGTCTGTATGTCTGGCCTTCGATTTCCTTGACAACCGTTCGCCTCACACTTGGCGGGTGTACTGCTGAGGAAGTGCTGCAGTGAAGGGCGTGAAGTCCAGTGTCCAGTGTGACATTGTTTGGATGAGTGGTTCTCGAGAAAGTAGCAAACAGCAATACCGGAGGCCAAGCAATCTGATCCAAAGGGCACAAACTATGGGGGCAACAGAAACCCGGTCATGAAGCTGCTGGCTTGCACTGACACCTATAAAAGCCATTTCCCCACATCGAGACCTCAATATTGGCAGGTTTGATTAATCAGGTAATATGTAGGGCACGTATGGAAAAATTCAGTGTCAAGTCTGTTCCCACATGGCACGAATCTTCTGGTATGCAATGCAGGAAGTGATGTATAATCTCATAATGCATCTCTCACGGTTCCACAAAGCTGGACGTCATTTTCTGCTTTTTTTGCAGATCGATGGCGCCCTTGTCTCGGAATCTGTCCAATCTCCAGAAATTTTTGCCGAATTTTTGTCTTCATTTACAATCACAGTTGGAGCAAAATGCACTCCGTGTGAATGCAATGGGTCACATTCTGAATCTCCTGGGACTGGCTCGCTTGTTCTATGTGAAAGCACCCTATGTAACAGACTCATAACAAAAAATGGTACTCAAGTAAATGTAGACGTACAATAATAATAATGATGCTTACTCAAGTAGAAGTAAAAGTAATCATAGAAATAACTACTTGAGTAAGAGTAAAAAGTCTCTCGTAAACAACTACTGCAGTTTATTATGTCAGTGTGAAAGTGCAAAACAGATGACAAATGAGGCCCTCAAAAGGAGAGCAAGAGTAGTCGACCAACCAGGTCACGGCAACCTAGCCAACACTGGAGGTCACAGTCTGATGGGTCATCAAATACAGCGTAACACCTGCGGCGCGGCGCCGAGTGAGATCCAGTTAGGTTCAAATGCTAGCTAGCTAGCTAGCTAGCATTATCACGTGACCGAAAAGCTGCGTGGTAAACAAGGTGCGTGCGCAGAACGTGTGGCACAACATGGCCCACAACGTGCCTATATGAATCTCACCAGAAGAACGCGTATAAAACTTAAAATTAAACGGAGAAAAGTTAGAAATTTGAGAAAATTGAAATCTCAGAATATGTTGAAGGTCTAAGCAGGGAAGACAGAAAGCATTACGAGTCGAAACTTAACGCTCAGCGCCGGAGAACCACTTCCCGGTCCGCTTCTGCTTGCTGAAGCTCAGCGGACCAGCGATACCAGGAAGTTGCCAAACATGGGCTGGAGGTATGTGACTGAATACCTCATAGACACGCCAAGTATATTTACCAAAGAACCAATGAAGGCGTACAAGTCTTTAGAACAGTGTTTCTCAACCCAGTCCTCAAGGAACCCCTATCCTGCAGATTTTCATCGTAACCCTGCATAGGGAGCCCTGCTTGTACTTACTCGACCAATCATCTCGCAGCACTTAATTATGCAAGGTGTGCAACATCTGACATAATTCATTGCTGATTGGTTGAATAACTACAAACGGGTACCTATTCAGGGTTGCAAAGAAAATATGCAGGATAGGGGGTCCTTGAGGACTGGGTTGAGAAACACTGCTTTAGAAGCTTTACTTCGTCTACTTTGTTGGTGGGGACATGTCCAAGACAGCCATCCGTTCTCGAAGGAAAACAAGTTGTGCTTCTTCAAATCAAAGATAAGCCCTCGTAGTTCAACTGTTTGAATTGTTTGTCTTCAACAAGAGTGGAATTGTCTGTACGGTTATGGGATCCAGGCTGGAGTCACGTATGACCTCAAACACCACGACACAAGAAAGCTGATGGAATCGTTGTCAAACTTGAGGAAGGCGACGCATTAACGCCTCACACTCAGATATGAGGTGTTCTCCGCAGATCTTCACGTTTTGCTCTCCTGACCACGTCTTCCAGTCCTCCCGGCGGATCGCATGAGTCCACGCCGGTCTTCAGATGCTTGTTTTTACCATCTTTACGACCTGTGCAACCCGACAGCGCAACAACTGACAGCCACGGGCATTTCGTTTCGTTTTACATCAGCTTGTCCTTCATGATTTCTTTGACGGACGTTTACAAACACGAGACTCGCGGCTCGACTCCTGTCGCCCTTGCTGAGACCTTCAGCATATTCTGACATTTCCATTTTCTCGAGTTTCTAACTGTTGCCCGTTTGATGTTAAGTTTTACACGCGCTCGTCTGCGAGTTTCATGGGTACGCGCGTTGTTTCCCGACCATGTTTTGCCACACGTTCTGCGCGCGCATCTTGTTTACCACGCAGCTTTTACGGGGGGGGGGGCGGGGGAGTCTATTCCCGCAGTGAAAGATGCGTCGGTAGTCAGCGTAGCTCTTGACGAGAACGACGTTCTGCGTCTAGCAGTGGTTAACCAGATACCGTGACAAACAAGGCTCCCACTGCATTGCTAAGATTGAATTAATTTTATTTTGTCCCCTAGCAAGTTTCATACATTTGAACAAATAAAATGTGCGTGTGGGGGGGGGGGTCTAGACGGGCAGAAAAGCAGTAGTAAAAGATAGATAGATAGATAGATAGATAGATAGATAGATAGATAGATAGATAGATAGATAGATAGATAGATAGATAGATAGATAGATAGATAGATACTCATTATGAAAATTAACTGGCACTCAGGTCTGTGATTTATTTTTTTCTAACTTTTGCAATGGACATCCAAAAGGCTGCCAACCCCTGGTGCACCGGTTAGCAATGTGAATATTGTTGCATACCAGCCGTGGCTAACCACGTGCCATGGAGAGGCATGCGTGTGCAGGTCTTCACTCCACACCAGGTGATTTCACTGGTACATTCTTCCTCTTTGATTGAAGGGTTGCTAATCAGTGAGATCACCTGGTGTGGAGTCCGGCTGGAATGAAGACCTGCACACACGTGGCTCTCCATGGCCCATGGTTAAGCACCCCTGTTGTATACGATGGTCCGTCTCAGGAGTCTCAACCCTGAAGCCTATGCTGCCACGTTGAGATGGGTTTGGATTAACTCCAGTAGAAAGACCTTGTCTCATTCTAGTTAACGTTAACTTGCTCAATAAGTAGGCTAACTCGCCCGATATTAGCTAGCTAGCACTGTCATCACGAGTAGCCTACTTCCCATCACGTCTTCTCAGATTGAAGGTCGAGCTCTCCACCGTTTCGGGCTGACAAAGTAGGCGACACATAATATGGTTGCTGTTCCTTTTCATTTGAAAAGCCAAAGTGGTCCGGATGTTAGGTCAGGGGTGTGCCTCTTCTGAAGGAGACGGAGGCGTTTCATCTTCTGCTCTGATCTTGACTTGAACCGTAGCCAGCTGAGGGAGGGTCGTGGGGGAGGCAGGGCCACGCCTCCGTCCCCTCTGCGGTGCGCTATGATTGGCTGGGCTATCTTAACGCTTGCAGTCGGACAGTCGCTGGTGATTGTGAGCTTAGCTAAATATAAACATTATTTGTAGCAAAATGTATCAGTAAAAGTAACGAGACGGGTGTAGCCCGATGTAATGGAGTAGAAGTACATATATGTTTTATCGCAAGTGTACTCGTAAGAGTCAAGAGTATTCTGCAGAACCGTTACTCAGTAACTGAGTAAAAATATGAGTAAAAACTCAAGTACTTATACCGGAGTAAATGTAACGCATTACTACCGACCCCTGGTTGTAACCCTTTGCGCACTTCAATGGGGAGTGTTTTGCTTCTGTTTCCGCCCCAGCCTTGATAGAGGATTTCAGTTCACCTTATTGCCCGAGCTTGTTACACAGACAACCGACTCTGGCTATGTGAAATTGCTGGAACATTTGCGGGTTTTAGTGCACGAGTGCATGTAGGAAAGGAGCTAAAAATTACGCACACTCACACACACGTGCACACACAAGTGATGATGGACTCTGGACTCTGTGGTATAATGGGTATAACGCACCACTGTACCGTTGGAGTACACTAGTGCTGCTGTAGGCACATGTCCCATAGGAGAATGTGTGCAAACAATCTTTGAAATGCCTTTTTGCAAAGCCATTTTTACCCCAAACTATTCACCGGCATCAATGCATAAATTAATATAATTATCGGAATAGATCAAATCAGTTTGTATGCGTAGAAAACCCTCGCAAATGTTATTTTAAGACTCGTGTTTGTCCCCTAAAACGGACTTACTTTGTTTGGCTGTGTTTCTCTTTCCGTGCCTCTGTTGGTAAGTGGCGAAGAAAATATATATATGTACATACATACATGGCATTATCTGATGCTGCAGCTGCTGTTACTGGCAATGACATCCTCTCTCTCTCTCTCTCTCTCTCTCTCTCTCTCTCTCTCTCTCTCTCTCTCTCTCTCTCTCTCTCTCTCTCTCTCTCTCTCTCTCTCTCTCTCTCTCTCTCTCTGCAAATTCAGCGAGGCATCTTTTTGTGAAGCGTGTACCAGGGGAGACTCTCTACATCTCCCTGGAGGGCCTTGAGCTAGCTGATGCCGTCCTGTCCTTCTCTGGAGAGGGAGGCAACTTCACACTGGTAGGATGGATGGATGGATGGATGGATGGATGGATGGATGGATGGATGGATGGATGGAAGGATTGGATAGATGGATGGGTGGATGATGGATGGATGGATGGATGGATGATGGGTGGATTATGGATGGATGGATGGATGGATGGATGGATGGATGGATGGATGGATGGATGGATGGATGGATGGATGAATGGATGGAAGGAATGGATAGATGGATGGGTGGATGATGGATGATGGATGGATGGATGGATGGATGGATGGATGGATGGATTGATGGATGGATGGATGGATGGATGGATGGAAGGAATGGATAGATGGATGGGTGGATGATGGATGGATGGATGGATGGATGGATGGATGGATGGATGGATGGATGGATGGATGGATAGATGGATGGGTGGATGATGGATGATGGATGGATGATGGATAGATGGATGGATAGATGGATGATGGATGGATGATGGATGGATGGATGGATGGATGGATGATGGATGGATGGATGGATGGAAGATGGATGGATGGATGGATGGATGGATGATGGATGGATGGATGATGGATGGATGGATGGATGGATGATGGATGGATGGATGGATAGATGGATGGATGGATGATGGATGGATGGATGAATTGGGTGTTACCCAGGGGATGTACAGTAGGTTGTTAGGAATGGGGGGTGGACTACTAATGGTACAGAACCAGAGATTGATGGATGATGGATGGATGGATGGATGGATGGATGGATGGATGGATGGATGGATGGAAGATGGATGGATGGATGGAAGATGGATGGATGATGGATGGATGGATGAATTGGGTGTTACCCAGGGGATGTACAGAAGGTTGTTAGGAATGGGGGATGGACCACTAATGGTACAGAACCAGAGATTGATGGATGGATGGATGATGGATGGATGGATGGATGGAAGATGGATGGATGATGGATGGATGGATGAATTGGGTGTTACCCAGGGGATGTACAGTAGGTTGTTAGGAATGGGGGATGGACCACTAATGGTACAGAACCAGAGATTGATGGATGGATGGATGATGGATGGATGGATGGATGGAAGATGGATGGATGGATGGATGGATGGATGGATGGATGGATGGATGGATGAATTGGGTGTTACCCAGGGGATGTACAGAAGGTTGTTAGGAATGGGGGATGGACCACTAATGGTACAGAACCAGAGATTGATGGATGTGTTGCTCATCACCGCGTTCCTCCCTCCCTCCCTCCCTACCTCCCTCCCTCCGTTCAGGTCCAGGACGGGGTTCCGGTCAGCCAGCACCTACAGGAGTACTGGAACCGGGTCAAGGTTCAATATTCCAACATAGAGATTATGAATGTCAACACCAGCGATGTGGGCCAGTACACTCTGACAAACCACAAGTACCGCCGCGTGGTGTCTGTGACCCGGATGGACCTGACGGGTGGGTTTCAGTGTGTGTTGCATGCGTTGTCCACGTCCTCTTGTCCCAATCTTCTCGTCCTGCTTCTTATCTATTTTATTTAGCCTTTATTTGACCAAGCGCGTCCCTCCAGACCAAAGCTCTTATTGGCAAGGGCGTCCTGACACGGTGGACTCCGCCTCGTGGGGGGAAGGAGAGAGAAAAACCAAAATTTAAACCATAAAAACGGGAACACGGTTAAAGGTACATTACACTAATTCATCTGATAACACCCTCGAGGGGGCGTCCGGCCTCCGGCTCGGTCCGGCATCCCTACAGACACAACTGGCCGTGTCTGTGGGGGGTGAAGCCGGATGTGGGTATGTGTCCTGGTCGCTGCATTAGCGCCTCCTCTGGTCGGTCAAGGCACCTGTTCAGGGGGGGAGGGGAAACTGGGGGGAATAGCGTGATCCTCCCACGCGCTACGTCCCCCTGGTGAAACTCCTCACTGTCAGGTGAAAGGAAGCGGCTGGTGACTCCACATGTATGGGAGGAGGCATGTGGTAGTCTGCAGCCCTCCCCGGATCAGCAGAGGGGGGGCCGGATACAACTGGGGAGGAAAAAAGGGGGAGGGGGGGAGTAAAAATAAAAACACAACAATCAAGTAACACATCCACAGGAGCTGCTGAAGAAGGTTTTGCTCTTCCTGGAAAAGAAGTTGAAAGTAAAATGATGGATGCCTCGGCAGCCAGTCGGATTAGTTAGGATGGACCCAAGTTCAATTTGATTTAATTTGATTTAATTGGTCCATTCCCACATGGGAGCCGCCGTGGTCTTTGGGTTCGGACCACAGCGCGACAGACTGCATGGAGCCGTCGCCACGTTTAGAGCATAACAATAGATGAGTAATATTGGGGGTTGCTCTTGCAGGGAAGTCAACATCCTGATTAGCATATTAATACGATCCCTGTGGATGTGTTGTTCTTGTTTAGTTGTTTAAGTAGAGAAACTGGTGTGTAGGGACCTCTAGGGCAGGCGTGAGGCCCACGTCAGACCGGGACAGACAGAAGCAGCTGCAGGTATTCCAGCTAATGATAATAATGATGATGAAGATATAAATGATGAAGATGATGTCCATGATGGAGCCCTGGAAAGCAGGCAGGGAGGCCAGACTGACCCGTTTCGGAGGTTGTTGAGACTCCTAGCAGTCGCAGGTGCTTACAACCAACCAGCTGCCGAGCTAGTCAGCTGGACACCTTGTGAGGTTTTGTAAGCGAGTTTGAACCCCTGACCTTTCCCTCTCGTGTACAGTACGTGTGTGTCCTCTCGTACTGCCGTCAACGAGTAGAGTCAACGAGCCGTCAGAACCAGAACCAGAACCATGTCTATTGGCCATGTAGGTTTGCACTACATGGGATTTGGCTCCGGTGTCGTGGCTCTCGGTGTACTGAACACAGAATAACAACACAACAACACAACAACCTCCACATAGTACACACACACACACACACACACACACACACACACACACACACACACACAAGCACTGACTATATACAGGAGGACAAGAGGAGATAAGGTGCAGAGATGCTACATGCTAGCAGCTAACTGACACACATGCCTGCTGAGGTACATGGACACAACACACAGCACCAGTACTACATGTACAGTACAGTATACACAACATGTACAGTACAGTATACACAACATGTATAGTACAGTATACACAGCAGGTACAGTACAGTATACACAGCATGTACAGTACAGTATATACAACATGTATAGTATATACAACATGTACAGTACAGTATATACAGCATGTACAGTACAGCATATACAACATGTATAGTACAGTATACACAACATGTACAGTACAGTATACACACCATGTATAGTACAGTATACACAACATGTACAGTACAGTATATACAGCATGTACAGTACAGTATACACAACATGTACAGTACAGTATATATTACATGTACAGTACAGTATATACAGCATGTACAGTACAGTATATACAGCATGTATAGTACAGTATACACAACATGTACAGTACAGTATACACAACATGTACAGTACAGTATACACAACATGTATAGTACAGTATATACAACATGTACAGTACAGTATATACAACATGTACAGTATATAAAGCACGTACAGTACAGTATATACAACATGTACAGTACAGTATACACAGCATGTACAGTACAGTATATACAACATGTACAGTACAGTATATACAACATGTACAGTACATAAAGCACATACAGTACAGTATATACAACATGTACAGTACAGTATACACAGCAGGTACAGCACAGTATACACAGCATGTATAGTATATACAACATGTACAGTACAGTATACACAGCAGGTACAGTACAGTATACACAGCATGTACAGTACAGTATATACAGCATGTACAGTACAGTATATACAACATGTACAGTACAGTATATACAGCAGGTACAGTACAGTATACATAGCATGTACAGTACAGTATACACAGCATGTACAGTACAGTATATACAACATGTACTACACAGTATATACAGCATGTACAGTACAGTATAGAACATGTATGTATGTATGTATTGATTGACAGTGTTCATTTGAATGACCGCCTGCAGAAAGAAACTGTTTTTATATCTGGTAGTTTTGGGGCTCAGTGCTCTGTAGCGCCTCCCAGAGGGGAGGAGTGGGAGCAGGTTGTGAGCGGGGTGTGACGGGTCTGCAGTGATGTCTGAATTGTTCTCGGTCTGCATCAACGTGCTGACGTCATGAAACAAAACGAGGGAAGGGGCCGGCGCTGATGGACAGCTGCCATCTGTTTGGCGGGCTATGCGGGGCCCCCAAACACCAGAGCTATTTTTAACAACCAACCCTCCTCCTCCTCCTCCTCTTCCTCCTCTTCCTCCCTACTTTTTTTTTTTACTTTTTCACACGTTTCTTATTTCTTTTCGGCCGCCGGGAGGGCAGGCAGGGACAGGATGTCCTGCTGGTGACCGGAACAGGAAGTAGAATGACCGCGGACGAGTCCTACTGGCTATCGGTAAATGGTTGCTGTGGCAATTCTGACGTTTTCCCGCGTTGTTGGTTTTGTTAATGTTACGTCACGCAGCATATAGGTGCCACGCGCACTGCGAGAGAGGATGAACAGGAAGGATGTAGTGGGCCATCTTAGTCGTCTATTCCGTTGCCTGCCAACACGGGGATCGCCGGTTCGAATCCCCGTGGTACCTCCGGCTTGGTCGGGCGTCGTGTCTGCTGGTGGGGAGCCGGAGCCGGATGCGGGTGTGTGTCCTGGTCGCTGCACTAGCGCCTCCTCTGGTCGGTCGGGCCTCCTGTTCGGGGAGGAGGGGGAATAGCGTGATCCTCCCACGCGCTACGCCCCCCTGGTGAAACTCCTCACTGTCAGGTGAAAAGAAGCGGCTGGCGACTCCACATGTATGGGAGGAGGCATGTGGTAGTCTGCAGCCCTCCCCGGATCGGCAGAGGGGGCGGAGCAGAGACCGGGACGGCTCGGGAGAGAGGGGTAATTGGCCGGATGTGATTTAAAAATTGTTGTGCTGCCCCCTAGCGAGCGTCACTTCCTGTGCGTTGATAGAGGACCACACGTCGTTGGCTGGTGCTGGGACAGCACTGCCCGTGCTAGTCTCAGCAGACCGTCTGAGGCCGTAGCAGAGGAACTAAGTGGTGTATTGAACCAAGAGAT
This sequence comes from Lampris incognitus, assembly GCF_029633865.1. NCBI lineage: Eukaryota > Metazoa > Chordata > Actinopteri > Lampriformes > Lampridae > Lampris > Lampris incognitus. The sequence goes on from NC_079215.1 coordinate 63,812,449, forward strand.
TGTTGTGATAGTAGACACACAATCTAGACACTCCAAATCTCAATAAATTCATTAAAAAAAAATTCATAATGTCACTTAAAACCAAAAAAAAACCAAATCTACAAGTCTACGTCATCACTTGCTGGTCTCCCTCCCTCCCTCTCCTGTACGCCAGACCATCATGATGATTCCAAGGGGAACCCTCTCCTGGCCCTGCTCCTGCTCTTGGGCATTCCCGCCGGCATCTGCTGCTGCTGCCGGAAGAAGATCTTTAAGCAGAAGGCCTCCACCACCGCTACGCTACAGGTAAAGCACCCAGCACCTTTCCCCCCCTTTTTCTCCCCAGCTGTATCCGTCCAATTACCCCACTCTTCCGATCCCTCCCCGGTCTCTGCTCCACCTCCTCTGCTGGTCCGGGGAGGGCTGCAGACTACCACATGCCTCCTCCCATACACGTGGAGTCACCAGCCGCTCCTTTTCACCTGACAGTGAGGAGTTTCGCCAGGGGGAAGTAACGTATGGGAAGAGCACACTATCCCCCCCCCACCCCTGAACAGGCACCGCGACCGAACTGGCGAACCCCGTGTTGGTAGGCAACGGAACAGACCACCACGCCACCCGGACGCCCCATATAGAACCTTCTGATTTCACCTCCTCTTCTTTATTTACTTTTCATACAGTAAATGATTGAAAAGAATCAGAATGATTCATGGAAGTTGATTAGAAGTCTATTCGTTTGATATTCTGTTCACAAATTAAATCACCAACACCCCTGCTCCCCCCCCCTCTCTCTCCAGAGTACCCCAGAGACGGTACATCCCCCTCCAGCTGGACCCATGGGCCCTCCACCTGCCTACTACACCCCTGGACAACCAGGAGCGGTGAGAACAAAAGGAATATAGACGGGGCAGAGAAGAGGAGGAGGGATGGTGCGAGGGAGGGAGTGGTAGAAAAAAAGGGGAGAGGAAAGAAAATCTGGAGAAAATGGGGACAGCTTAGAGGGGGAGAGAAGGAAAAGGTGAAGGAGGACGTGAGAAAGTGATAAAAATTCACTCTGTTGGTGAAGAGCACGACAGAGGGAAAGAGGGAAGGGATAGACGGACTGATGAAACACCGGATACGGTGGGAAGGGAGGGTGGAAAAGAGAGATGGATGAATGGGTGAATTAGTGAAAGCATTAATTTTGCTGTTTTTCTGTTTGCAGGCATACTACCACGACTCTAACATGGTACAGAACACACCACACACCTATCACATAACTAACGCTTTGTGATTACACCAGGATTACTTCAACTAACGCTTTATGATTACACCATGATTACTTCAACTAACGCTTTATGATTACACCATGATTACTTCAACTAACGCTTTATGATTACACCATGATTACTTCAACTAACGCTTTATGATTACACCACGATTACTTCAACTAACGCTTTATGATTACACCATGCTTACTTCAACTAACGCTTTATGATTACACCACGATTACTTCAACTAACGCTAATGATTACACCAGGATTACTTCAACTAACGCTTTATGATTACACCACGATTACTTCAACTAACGCTTTATGATTACACCATGATTACTTCAACTAACGCTTTATGATTACACCACGATTACTTCAACTAACACTTTATGATTACACCATGATTACTTCAACTAACGCTTTATGATTACACCATGATTACTTCAACTAACGCTTTATGATTACACCACGATTACTTCAACTAACGCTTTATGATTACACCATGATTACTTCAACTAACGCTTTATGATTACACCACGATTACTTCAACTAACGCTTTATGATTACACCACGATTACTTCAACTAACGCTTTATGATTACACCACGATTACTTCAACTAACGCTTTATGATTACACCATGATTACTTCAACTAACACTTTATGATTACACCACGATTACTTCAACTAACGCTTTATGATTACACCATGATTACTTCAACTAACGCTTTATGATTACACCATGATTACTTCAACTAACGCTTTATGATTACACCATGATTACTTCAACTAACACTTTATGATTACACCATGATTACTTCAACTAACACTTTATGATTACACCACGATTACTTCAACTAACACTAATGATTACACCACGATTACTTCAACTAACACTAATGATTACACCATGATTACTTCAACTAACGCTCTATGATTACACCACGATTACTTCAACTAACGCTTTATGATTACACCACGATTACTTCATCTAACGCTTTATGATTACACCACGATTACTTCATCTAACGCTTTATGATTACACCATGATTACTTCAACTAACGCTTTATGATTACACCACGATTACTTCAACTAACGCTTTATGATTACACCATGATTACTTCAACTAACGCTTTATGATTACACCACGATTACTTCAACTAACGCTTTATGATTACACCACGATTACTTCAACTAACGCTAAATATTATAGCAGGATTACTTCAAATAACGCTAATGATTACACCATGATTACTTCAACTAACGCTAAATATTATAGCAGGATTACTTCAACTAACGCTTTATGATTACACCATGATTACGTCAACTAACGCTAAATATTATAGCAGGATTACTTCAAATAACGCTAATGATTACACCACGATTACTTCAACTAACGCTAAATATTATAGCAGGATTACTTCAACTAACACTAATGATTACACCACGATTACTTCAACTAACGCTAATGCTTACACCACGATTACTTCAACTAACACTTTATGATTACACCATGATTACTTCAACTAACGCTAACGATTACACCACGATTACTTCAACTAACGCTTTATGATTACACCATGATTACTTCAACTAACGCTTTATGATTACACCACGATTACTTCAACTAACGCTAAATATTATAGCAGGATTACTTCAAATAACGCTAATGATTACACCACGATTACTTCAACTAACGCTTTGTGATTACACCACGATTACTTCAACTAACGCTTTGTGATTACACCACGATTACTTCATCTAACGCTAATGATTACACCATGATTACTTCAACTAACGCTAATGATTACACCATGATTACTTCAACTAATGCTTTATGATTACACCATGATTACTTCATCTAACGCTAATGATTACACCATGATTACTTCAACTAACGCTTTATGATTACACCACGATTACTTCATCTAACGCTTTATGATTACACCACGATTACTTCAGCTAACGCTTTATGATTACACCATGATTACTTCAACTAACGCTTTATGATTACACCACGATTACTTCAACTAACGCTTTATGATTACACCATGATTACATCAACTAACGCTTTATGATTACACCACGATTACTTCAACTAACGCTAAATATTATAGCAGGATTACTTCAAATAACGCTAATGATTACACCATGATTACTTCAACTAACGCTAAATATTATAGCAGGATTACTTCAACTAACGCTTTATGATTACACCATGATTACGTCAACTAACGCTAAATATTATAGCAGGATTACTTCAAATAACACTAATGATTACACCACGATTACTTCAACTAACGCTAAATATTATAGCAGGATTACTTCAACTAACGCTAATGATTACACCACGATTACCTCAACTAACGCTAATGCTTACACCACGATTACTTCAACTAACACTTTATGATTACACCATGATTACTTCAACTAACGCTAACGATTACACCACGATTACTTCAACTAACGCTTTATGATTACACCATGATTACTTCAACTAACGCTTTATGATTACACCACGATTACTTCAACTAACGCTAAATATTATAGCAGGATTACTTCAAATAACGCTAATGATTACACCACGATTACTTCAACTAACGCTTTGTGATTACACCACGATTACTTCAACTAACGCTTTGTGATTACACCACGATTACTTCATCTAACGCTAATGATTACACCATGATTACTTCAACTAACGCTAATGATTACACCATGATTACTTCAACTAATGCTTTATGATTACACCATGATTACTTCAACTAACGCTAACGATTACACCACGATTACTTCAACTAACGCTTTATGATTACACCATGATTACTTCAACTAACGCTTTATGATTACACCACGATTACTTCAACTAACGCTAAATATTATAGCAGGATTACTTCAAATAACGCTAATGATTACACCACGATTACTTCAACTGACGCTTTGTGATTACACCACGATTACTTCAACTAACGCTTTATGATTACACCATGCTTACTTCAACTAACGCTTTATGATTACACCACGATTACTTCAACTAACGCTAATGATTACACCAGGATTACTTCAACTAACGCTTTATGATTACACCACGATTACTTCAACTAACGCTTTATGATTACACCATGATTACTTCAACTAACGCTTTATGATTACACCACGATTACTTCAACTAACACTTTATGATTACACCATGATTACTTCAACTAACGCTTTATGATTACACCATGATTACTTCAACTAACGCTTTATGATTACACCACGATTACTTCAACTAACGCTTTATGATTACACCATGATTACTTCAACTAACGCTTTATGATTACACCACGATTACTTCAACTAACGCTTTATGATTACACCATGATTACTTCAACTAATGCTTTATGATTACACCATGATTACTTCAACTAACGCTAACGATTACACCACGATTACTTCAACTAACGCTTTATGATTACACCATGATTACTTCAACTAACGCTTTATGATTACACCACGATTACTTCAACTAACGCTAAATATTATAGCAGGATTACTTCAAATAACGCTAATGATTACACCACGATTACTTCAACTGACGCTTTGTGATTACACCACGATTACTTCAACTAACGCTTTATGATTACACCATGCTTACTTCAACTAACGCTTTATGATTACACCACGATTACTTCAACTAACGCTAATGATTACACCAGGATTACTTCAACTAACGCTTTATGATTACACCACGATTACTTCAACTAACGCTTTATGATTACACCATGATTACTTCAACTAACGCTTTATGATTACACCACGATTACTTCAACTAACACTTTATGATTACACCATGATTACTTCAACTAACGCTTTATGATTACACCATGATTACTTCAACTAACGCTTTATGATTACACCACGATTACTTCAACTAACGCTTTATGATTACACCATGATTACTTCAACTAACGCTTTATGATTACACCACGATTACTTCAACTAACGCTTTATGATTACACCACGATTACTTCAACTAACGCTTTATGATTACACCACGATTACTTCAACTAACGCTTTATGATTACACCATGATTACTTCAACTAACACTTTATGATTACACCACGATTACTTCAACTAACGCTTTATGATTACACCATGATTACTTCAACTAACGCTTTATGATTACACCATGATTACTTCAACTAACGCTTTATGATTACACCATGATTACTTCAACTAACACTTTATGATTACACCATGATTACTTCAACTAACACTTTATGATTACACCACGATTACTTCAACTAACACTAATGATTACACCACGATTACTTCAACTAACACTAATGATTACACCATGATTACTTCAACTAACGCTCTATGATTACACCACGATTACTTCAACTAACGCTTTATGATTACACCACGATTACTTCATCTAACGCTTTATGATTACACCACGATTACTTCATCTAACGCTTTATGATTACACCATGATTACTTCAACTAACGCTTTATGATTACACCACGATTACTTCAACTAACGCTTTATGATTACACCATGATTACTTCAACTAACGCTTTATGATTACACCACGATTACTTCAACTAACGCTTTATGATTACACCACGATTACTTCAACTAACGCTAAATATTATAGCAGGATTACTTCAAATAACGCTAATGATTACACCATGATTACTTCAACTAACGCTAAATATTATAGCAGGATTACTTCAACTAACGCTTTATGATTACACCATGATTACGTCAACTAACGCTAAATATTATAGCAGGATTACTTCAAATAACGCTAATGATTACACCACGATTACTTCAACTAACGCTAAATATTATAGCAGGATTACTTCAACTAACACTAATGATTACACCACGATTACTTCAACTAACGCTAATGCTTACACCACGATTACTTCAACTAACACTTTATGATTACACCATGATTACTTCAACTAACGCTAACGATTACACCACGATTACTTCAACTAACGCTTTATGATTACACCATGATTACTTCAACTAACGCTTTATGATTACACCACGATTACTTCAACTAACGCTAAATATTATAGCAGGATTACTTCAAATAACGCTAATGATTACACCACGATTACTTCAACTAACGCTTTGTGATTACACCACGATTACTTCAACTAACGCTTTGTGATTACACCACGATTACTTCATCTAACGCTAATGATTACACCATGATTACTTCAACTAACGCTAATGATTACACCATGATTACTTCAACTAATGCTTTATGATTACACCATGATTACTTCATCTAACGCTAATGATTACACCATGATTACTTCAACTAACGCTTTATGATTACACCACGATTACTTCATCTAACGCTTTATGATTACACCACGATTACTTCAGCTAACGCTTTATGATTACACCATGATTACTTCAACTAACGCTTTATGATTACACCACGATTACTTCAACTAACGCTTTATGATTACACCATGATTACATCAACTAACGCTTTATGATTACACCACGATTACTTCAACTAACGCTAAATATTATAGCAGGATTACTTCAAATAACGCTAATGATTACACCATGATTACTTCAACTAACGCTAAATATTATAGCAGGATTACTTCAACTAACGCTTTATGATTACACCATGATTACGTCAACTAACGCTAAATATTATAGCAGGATTACTTCAAATAACACTAATGATTACACCACGATTACTTCAACTAACGCTAAATATTATAGCAGGATTACTTCAACTAACGCTAATGATTACACCACGATTACCTCAACTAACGCTAATGCTTACACCACGATTACTTCAACTAACACTTTATGATTACACCATGATTACTTCAACTAACGCTAACGATTACACCACGATTACTTCAACTAACGCTTTATGATTACACCATGATTACTTCAACTAACGCTTTATGATTACACCACGATTACTTCAACTAACGCTAAATATTATAGCAGGATTACTTCAAATAACGCTAATGATTACACCACGATTACTTCAACTAACGCTTTGTGATTACACCACGATTACTTCAACTAACGCTTTGTGATTACACCACGATTACTTCATCTAACGCTAATGATTACACCATGATTACTTCAACTAACGCTAATGATTACACCATGATTACTTCAACTAATGCTTTATGATTACACCATGATTACTTCAACTAACGCTAACGATTACACCACGATTACTTCAACTAACGCTTTATGATTACACCATGATTACTTCAACTAACGCTTTATGATTACACCACGATTACTTCAACTAACGCTAAATATTATAGCAGGATTACTTCAAATAACGCTAATGATTACACCACGATTACTTCAACTGACGCTTTGTGATTACACCACGATTACTTCAACTAACGCTTTGTGATTACACCACGATTACTTCATCTAACGCTAATGATTACACCATGATTACTTCAACTAACGCTAATGATTACACCATGATTACTTCATCTAACGCTAATGATTACACCATGATTACTTCAACTAACGCTTTATGATTACACCATGATTACTTCATCTAACGCTTTATGATTACACCACGATTACTTCAGCTAACGCTTTATGATTACACCATGATTACTTCAACTAATGGTAATGATTACACCATGATTACTTCATCTAACGCTTTATGATTACACCATGATTACTTCAACTAATGCTTTATGATTACACCACGATTACTTCAACTAACGCTTTATGATTACACCATGATTACTTCAACTAACGCTAATGATTACACCATGATTACTTCATCTAACGCTTTATGATTACACCACGATTACTTCAACTAACGCTTTATGATTACACCATGATTACTTCATCTAACGCTAATGATTACACCATGATTACTTCAACTAACGCTAATGATTACACCATGATTACTTCAACTACTGCTTTATGATTACACCATGATTACTTCATCTAACGCTAATGATTACACCATGGTTACTTCAACTAACGCTTTATGATTACACCACGATTACTTCAACTAAGGCTTTATGATTACACCACGATTACTTCAACTAACGCTTTATGATTACACCATGATTACTTCAACTAACGCTAATGATTACACCATGATTACTTCATCTAACGCTAATGATTACACCACGATTACTTCAACTAACGCTTTAAGGTTACACCACAATTACTTCAACTAACGCTAATGATTACACCATGATTACTTCAACTAATGCTTTATGATTACACCATGATTACTTCATCTAACGCTAATGATTACACCGCGATTACTTCAACTAACGCTAACGATTACACCACGATTACTTCAACTAACGCTTTATGATTACACCGCGATTACTTCAACTAACGCTTTATGATTACACCATGATTACTTCAACTAATGGTAATGATTACAGCAGGATTACTTCAACTAACGCTAATGATTACACCACGATTACTTCAACTAACGCTTTATGATTACACCATGATTACTTCAACTAATGGTAATGATTACACCATGATTACTTCAACTAACGCTCTATGATTACACCATGATTACTTCAACTAATGGTAATGATTACACCACGATTACTTCAACTAACGCTTTATGATTACACCATGATTACTTCAACTAACGCTTTATGATTACACCACGATTACTTCAACTAACACTTTATGATTACACCATGATTACTTCAACTAACGCTTTATGATTACACCATGATTACTTCAACTAACGCTTTATGATTACACCACGATTACTTCAACTAACGCTTTATGATTACACCATGATTACTTCAACTAACGCTTTATGATTACACCACGATTACTTCAACTAACGCTTTATGATTACACCACGATTACTTCAACTAACGCTTTATGATTACACCACGATTACTTCAACTAACGCTTTATGATTACACCATGATTACTTCAACTAACACTTTATGATTACACCACGATTACTTCAACTAATGCTTTATGATTACACCATGATTACTTCAACTAATGCTTTATGATTACACCATGATTACTTCAACTAACGCTTTATGATTACACCATGATTACTTCAACTAACACTTTATGATTACACCACGATTACTTCAACTAACACTAATGATTACACCACGATTACTTCAACTAACACTAATGATTACACCATGATTACTTCAACTAACGCTTTATGATTACACCACGATTACTTCAACTAACGCTTTATGATTACACCACGATTACTTCATCTAACGCTTTATGATTACACCACGATTACTTCATCTAACGCTTTATGATTACACCATGATTACTTCAACTAACGCTTTATGATTACACCACGATTACTTCAACTAACGCTTTATGATTACACCATGATTACTTCAACTAACGCTTTATGATTACACCACGATTACTTCAACTAACGCTTTATGATTACACCACGATTACTTCAACTAACGCTAAATATTATAGCAGGATTACTTCAAATAACGCTAATGATTACACCATGATTACTTCAACTAACGCTAAATATTATAGCAGGATTACTTCAACTAACGCTTTATGATTACACCATGATTACGTCAACTAACGCTAAATATTATAGCAGGATTACTTCAAATAACGCTAATGATTACACCACGATTACTTCAACTAACGCTAAATATTATAGCAGGATTACTTCAACTAACACTAATGATTACACCACGATTACTTCAACTAACGCTAATGCTTACACCACGATTACTTCAACTAACACTTTATGATTACACCATGATTACTTCAACTAACGCTAACGATTACACCACGATTACTTCAACTAACGCTTTATGATTACACCATGATTACTTCAACTAACGCTTTATGATTACACCACGATTACTTCAACTAACGCTAAATATTATAGCAGGATTACTTCAAATAACGCTAATGATTACACCACGATTACTTCAACTAACGCTTTGTGATTACACCACGATTACTTCAACTAACGCTTTGTGATTACACCACGATTACTTCATCTAACGCTAATGATTACACCATGATTACTTCAACTAACACTAATGATTACACCATGATTACTTCAACTAATGCTTTATGATTACACCATGATTACTTCATCTAACGCTAATGATTACACCATGATTACTTCAACTAACGCTTTATGATTACACCACGATTACTTCATCTAACGCTTTATGATTACACCACGATTACTTCAGCTAACGCTTTATGATTACACCATGATTACTTCAACTAACGCTTTATGATTACACCACGATAACTTCAACTAACGCTTTATGATTACACCATGATTACATCAACTAACGCTTTATGATTACACCACGATTACTTCAACTAACGCTAAATATTATAGCAGGATTACTTCAAATAACGCTAATGATTACACCATGATTACTTCAACTAACGCTAAATATTATAGCAGGATTACTTCAACTAACGCTTTATGATTACACCATGATTACGTCAACTAACGCTAAATATTATAGCAGGATTACTTCAAATAACACTAATGATTACACCACGATTACTTCAACTAACGCTAAATATTATAGCAGGATTACTTCAACTAACGCTAATGATTACACCACGATTACCTCAACTAACGCTAATGCTTACACCACGATTACTTCAACTAACACTTTATGATTACACCATGATTACTTCAACTAACGCTAACGATTACACCACGATTACTTCAACTAACGCTTTATGATTACACCATGATTACTTCAACTAACGCTTTATGATTACACCACGATTACTTCAACTAACGCTAAATATTATAGCAGGATTACTTCAAATAACGCTAATGATTACACCACGATTACTTCAACTAACGCTTTGTGATTACACCACGATTACTTCAACTAACGCTTTGTGATTACACCACGATTACTTCATCTAACGCTAATGATTACACCATGATTACTTCAACTAACGCTAATGATTACACCATGATTACTTCAACTACTGCTTTATGATTACACCATGATTACTTCAACTAACGCTAACGATTACACCACGATTACTTCAACTAACGCTTTATGATTACACCATGATTACTTCAACTAACGCTTTATGATTACACCACGATTACTTCAACTAACGCTAAATATTATAGCAGGATTACTTCAAATAACGCTAATGATTACACCACGATTACTTCAACTAATGCTTTATGATTACACCATGATTACTTCAACTAATGGTAATGATTACACCATGATTACTTCATCTAACGCTTTATGATTACACCATGATTACTTCAACTAATGCTTTATGATTACACCACGATTACTTCAACTAACGCTTTGTGATTACACCACGATTACTTCATCTAACGCTAATGATTACACCATGATTACTTCAACTAACGCTAATGATTACACCATGATTACTTCATCTAACGCTAATGATTACACCATGATTACTTCAACTAACGCTTTATGATTACACCATGATTACTTCATCTAACGCTTTATGATTACACCACGATTACTTCAGCTAACGCTTTATGATTACCCCATGATTACTTCAACTAATGGTAATGATTACACCATGATTACTTCATCTAACGCTTTATGATTACACCATGATTACTTCAACTAATGCTTTATGATTACACCACGATTACTTCAACTAACGCTTTATGATTACACCATGATTACTTCAACTAACGCTAATGATTACACCATGATTACTTCATCTAACGCTTTATGATTACACCACGATTACTTCAACTAACGCTTTATGATTACACCATGATTACTTCATCTAACGCTAATGATTACACCATGATTACTTCAACTAACGCTAATGATTACACCATGATTACTTCAACTACTGCTTTATGATTACACCATGATTACTTCATCTAACGCTAATGATTACACCATGGTTACTTCAACTAACGCTTTATGATTACACCACGATTACTTCAACTAAGGCTTTATGATTACACCACGATTACTTCAACTAACGCTTTATGATTACACCATGATTACTTCAACTAACGCTAATGATTACACCATGATTACTTCATCTAACGCTAATGATTACACCACGATTACTTCAACTAACGCTTTAAGGTTACACCACAATTACTTCAACTAACGCTAATGATTACACCATGATTACTTCAACTAATGCTTTATGATTACACCATGATTACTTCATCTAACGCTAATGATTACACCGCGATTACTTCAACTAACGCTAACGATTACACCACGATTACTTCAACTAACGCTTTATGATTACACCGCGATTACTTCAACTAACGCTTTATGATTACACCATGATTACTTCAACTAATGGTAATGATTACAGCAGGATTACTTCAACTAACGCTAATGATTACACCACGATTACTTCAACTAACGCTTTATGATTACACCATGATTACTTCAACTAATGGTAATGATTACACCATGATTACTTCAACTAACGCTCTATGATTACACCATGATTACTTCAACTAATGGTAATGATTACACCACGATTACTTCAACTAACGCTTTATGATTACACCATGATTACTTCAACTAACGCTTTATGATTACACCACGATTACTTCAACTAACACTTTATGATTACACCATGATTACTTCAACTAACGCTTTATGATTACACCATGATTACTTCAACTAACGCTTTATGATTACACCACGATTACTTCAACTAACGCTTTATGATTACACCATGATTACTTCAACTAACGCTTTATGATTACACCACGATTACTTCAACTAACGCTTTATGATTACACCACGATTACTTCAACTAACGCTTTATGATTACACCACGATTACTTCAACTAACGCTTTATGATTACACCATGATTACTTCAACTAACACTTTATGATTACACCACGATTACTTCAACTAATGCTTTATGATTACACCATGATTACTTCAACTAATGCTTTATGATTACACCATGATTACTTCAACTAACGCTTTATGATTACACCATGATTACTTCAACTAACACTTTATGATTACACCACGATTACTTCAACTAACACTAATGATTACACCACGATTACTTCAACTAACACTAATGATTACACCATGATTACTTCAACTAACGCTTTATGATTACACCACGATTACTTCAACTAACGCTTTATGATTACACCACGATTACTTCATCTAACGCTTTATGATTACACCACGATTACTTCATCTAACGCTTTATGATTACACCATGATTACTTCAACTAACGCTTTATGATTACACCACGATTACTTCAACTAACGCTTTATGATTACACCATGATTACTTCAACTAACGCTTTATGATTACACCACGATTACTTCAACTAACGCTTTATGATTACACCACGATTACTTCAACTAACGCTAAATATTATAGCAGGATTACTTCAAATAACGCTAATGATTACACCATGATTACTTCAACTAACGCTAAATATTATAGCAGGATTACTTCAACTAACGCTTTATGATTACACCATGATTACGTCAACTAACGCTAAATATTATAGCAGGATTACTTCAAATAACGCTAATGATTACACCACGATTACTTCAACTAACGCTAAATATTATAGCAGGATTACTTCAACTAACACTAATGATTACACCACGATTACTTCAACTAACGCTAATGCTTACACCACGATTACTTCAACTAACACTTTATGATTACACCATGATTACTTCAACTAACGCTAACGATTACACCACGATTACTTCAACTAACGCTTTATGATTACACCATGATTACTTCAACTAACGCTTTATGATTACACCACGATTACTTCAACTAACGCTAAATATTATAGCAGGATTACTTCAAATAACACTAATGATTACACCACGATTACTTCAACTAACGCTTTGTGATTACACCACGATTACTTCAACTAACGCTTTGTGATTACACCACGATTACTTCATCTAACGCTAATGATTACACCATGATTACTTCAACTAACGCTAATGATTACACCATGATTACTTCAACTAATGCTTTATGATTACACCATGATTACTTCATCTAACGCTAATGATTACACCATGATTACTTCAACTAACGCTTTATGATTACACCACGATTACTTCATCTAACGCTTTATGATTACACCACGATTACTTCAGCTAACGCTTTATGATTACACCATGATTACTTCAACTAACGCTTTATGATTACACCACGATTACTTCAACTAACGCTTTATGATTACACCATGATTACATCAACTAACGCTTTATGATTACACCACGATTACTTCAACTAACGCTAAATATTATAGCAGGATTACTTCAAATAACGCTAATGATTACACCATGATTACTTCAACTAACGCTAAATATTATAGCAGGATTACTTCAACTAACGCTTTATGATTACACCATGATTACGTCAACTAACGCTAAATATTATAGCAGGATTACTTCAAATAACACTAATGATTACACCACGATTACTTCAACTAACGCTAAATATTATAGCAGGATTACTTCAACTAACGCTAATGATTACACCACGATTACCTCAACTAACGCTAATGCTTACACCACGATTACTTCAACTAACACTTTATGATTACACCATGATTACTTCAACTAACGCTAACGATTACACCACGATTACTTCAACTAACGCTTTGTGATTACACCACGATTACTTCAACTAACGCTTTGTGATTACACCACGATTACTTCATCTAACGCTAATGATTACACCATGATTACTTCAACTAACGCTAATGATTACACCATGATTACTTCATCTAACGCTAATGATTACACCATGATTACTTCAACTAACGCTTTATGATTACACCATGATTACTTCATCTAACGCTTTATGATTACACCACGATTACTTCAGCTAACGCTTTATGATTACACCATGATTACTTCAACTAATGGTAATGATTACACCATGATTACTTCATCTAACGCTTTATGATTACACCATGATTACTTCAACTAATGCTTTATGATTACACCACGATTACTTCAACTAACGCTTTATGATTACACCATGATTACTTCAACTAACGCTAATGATTACACCATGATTACTTCATCTAACGCTTTATGATTACACCACGATTACTTCAACTAACGCTTTATGATTACACCATGATTACTTCATCTAATGCTAATGATTACACCATGATTACTTCAACTAACGCTAATGATTACACCATGATTACTTCAACTACTGCTTTATGATTACACCATGATTACTTCATCTAACGCTAATGATTACACCACGGTTACTTCAACTAACGCTTTATGATTACACCACGATTACTTCAACTAAGGCTTTATGATTACACCACGATTACTTCAACTAACGCTTTATGATTACACCATGATTACTTCAACTAACGCTAATGATTACACCATGATTACTTCATCTAACGCTAATGATTACACCACGATTACTTCAACTAACGCTTTAAGGTTACACCACAATTACTTCAACTAACGCTAATGATTACACCATGATTACTTCAACTAATGCTTTATGATTACACCATGATTACTTCATCTAACGCTAATGATTACACCGCGATTACTTCAACTAACGCTAACGATTACACCACGATTACTTCAACTAACGCTTTATGATTACACCGCGATTACTTCAACTAACGCTTTATGATTACACCATGATTACTTCAACTAATGGTAATGATTACAGCAGGATTACTTCAACTAACGCTAATGATTACACCACGATTACTTCAACTAACGCTTTATGATTACACCATGATTACTTCAACTAATGGTAATGATTACACCATGATTACTTCAACTAACGCTCTATGATTACACCATGATTACTTCAACTAACGCTTTATGATTACACCATGATTACTTCAACTAACGCTTTATGATTACACCATGATTACTTCAACTAATGGTAATGATTACACCATGATTACTTCAACTAACGCTCTATGATTACACCATGATTACTTCAACTAACGCTTTATGATTACACCATGATTACTTCAACTAACGCTTTATGATTACACCATGATTACTTCAACTAACGCTTTATGATTACACCATGATTACTTCAACTAACACTAACGATTACACCATGATTACTTCAACTAACGCTAACGATTACACCACGATTACTTCAACTAACGCTTTATGATTACACCATGATTACTTCAACTAACCCTATCAATTAAAGCAGGATTACTTCAACTAACGCTAAAGATTAACGCAGAATTACAATTAGAACAGATGTAATTCTTTATAATTATAACATTTTCATAAATACATACATAAAGCTTTATGATTAAAACATAAATATAAACATTATATATATAAACTTAGCAGAAAAAGTAAGGAAATGTGTGTTTGGTAGATTATGTCTTTGGTGTAACGATGCTTCTTGGTAATAAATCTTATATCAGGCAGCTGATTGTCAGCACCTGGGGGACCAGAAGCTCAAAACAAGGGTCAATAGCAGCAGCAAAATAAGCTGTTCGGCATCGGCAGAGAAGATCTGGCAAATTTTTCATGGGCGCAGCCCACATACTCAGCTCTGCTGCTCATCCCACAAACACATGTTCCTTACACATGTGGCGCCATTTAAAAGGGGAATAAACAGGCTTTCCAACAGTATAAGATCTATTGCCAAGAAGCATTGTTACAACAAAGACATCATCTGCCAAACACACATTTCCTTACTTTTTGTGTTAAATATATATATATATATATATATGTAATCTGATTATATTAAGAACATATCTAATGTTTCATGACTATGGTAAGGTTATGTTGACAGCATACATACTTTATGAGCACAACATGATTACAGTAAGACCATATCTTATACTTAATGGTTATAATAAGATTACATAAATAACATATCTAGCGCTTCATGGTCATAGCAAGATTACATTGAGAATATATATACTTTCTAAGTATAATGTAATTATAATAAGAGCATATCTAATACTTTATGAAATGCCAAAGCATTCATTTTTTTTTAATCTTCTTCTAGGGTCCTGCGGTTTATCCTCCCCCGAACCCAGCCGGCCCCCCAGCAGCCCCGGTCAGCATCACACCCGCTGTGTACAGTCACATTCCCATACTGCCGCTGACTTCTTTTGCCGATTTACTGATTATCTCATGCTTGTGTCCTTGTAACAGTTCAATCCAGCCTACAACCCACAGGACCCTGCCTACCCCCCCGTTTGTCCAGCCGTGGTCCCCCCCGCCCAGCCTCCGCAATGGAGCGGTCCTCCGCCTGGACAGTATGGCCCCGGGCCCGGCGCCCCCGTGGTTAGTTTCAGCTCGCCTATTGACTCAGTGGGGAATCTCTCTTTGGCCAAGTGCTCCAAAATGCAGACTCAAGGAAGTACCGAACAGCCCGGTCTAAACCGCACTCCTGGCAGGTTTTTGCAGCGCAAATGTGAACCAGCATACAACTGTACACTTGTATGTCCCAACAAGCTCTTAAGTTTAATGATGATAAGTCTGAGGTCCTTCTGTTCAGTCCCCCAAATTCCATCAGCCCTTTTGGTGCTAATCTTGGTGGCCTGTCAAGTAGTCTTCAGCAGGCTGCTAGGAATCTAGGGGTCATGGTCAATGCTCACCTCGGTTGTGATAATCAAGTCAAACGTGTTGTTCAGTCACGCTTTCTCCAGCTCAAGCTAACCTCCAAACCTAGCTCATTTTCATCAACTGCTAATCTACAAAAAGTTGCACATGCTTTTATCTATTCTCGGCTTGACTGTTGCAGCACGCTTTACTCGGGTATCGGCAGGGGCTCCCTCCGCCGTCTCCAGTTGGTACGAGAAGCCGCTGCTTGACTCGTTACCGGGACAAGGAGGCATGACCACATCCCCCATGTGCTTGCCTTCCCTCACTGCCCCCTGTTAGATTTCAAATTGATCTTAACATTTTATCGCTCACTGTTAAGGCCTGAAACGGTCTTGCTCCTAAATACATCTCATTTACTGACCTGCTAGGTGCTCTCTCGACTAGTAAGACCCGCAGATGGAGCCCTGCTGGCCATTCCCAGGTCACGGCTCGTCACAAAGGGTGATGGGGCTGTTGCCGTTAGAGCCCCCACGCTACGGACCTCTCTTCCTGTTGAGCCAAGACGCATTGTCTCTAGCTTCATTTCAAGCTCTTCTTAAAACCTTTCTCTTTGGGAAATCTTTTGGAAATGTTTGATATTTGTATTTATTTATACTGTTTTTATTTTTATTCCTATTTATTTGGTCTTGTTCTTTTGTCGTTTTACCTCCTGTACTCATGTCCTTTGGTCTTATTCTCGTTTTTGCCTCGTCTGGTTTCATTTCTTTTGTCAAGCACTTCGTAACTTTGTTAAGAAAAGTGCTGTATAAATAAAGGTATTATTATTATTATTATTATTATTGTTATTATGCAGCTTAACACCCTAACGGTCTGGATGGCTGAGAAAACCCAATGGAGATTTTTTTTCAAAAATTCCAGAATGTGCAAGGCCTTTCCTCGTGCAGCAAAACTTCCATTCCATAATGCCGTTACTTAACGAGTCTTGTAAACTCCGATTATCCGAGAAATTGCATCATTGCAGACACGTGTAGACGCCTTAACCAAACTGCCACCTTGATTTGTTCGTTCGCTCTAATCCAAAGAAATGCCCCCATATTTGTTAGTAAAATAATTTATGGTGAAAATCTGGGTCTCCACAGAACTATGCTCCTGCTCCAGAGATGTACGGTGCCCCGCCACCAGCGTCCACTCAGCCAATCATGGAGGAAGTCAAGATGGAGAATATGGCCCCCCAACCTACCGACCACCTACTGACTACTCCTATGCAGGTGAAGTACTCGCACACGCTTTTCTTGGAACCTCATTTGTTTATCCTTGTCTTTCATACAGTTTTGAGGGGGGAAAGTCTCTTAAACCAAAACCATAAAAACCCCATTGAACATTTTATTATTATAATGTTAACTGTGGTATTGAATAATGAATAGATAGATAGATAGATAGATAGATAGATAGATAGATAGATAGATAGATAGATAGATAGATAGATAGATAGATAGATAGATAGATAGATAGATAGATAGATAGATAGATAGATAGATAGATAGATTGATCCTTCCTTGAGTAGGTTTTTTGCCATAGTGTGTGCATCCAAATATAAGTTCATCACATCAGCAAACAAGTTCACCTTCACACATCGGTATACATTATATGCTATAATTGCAGAAATATTCTTGTGTCCTTGCATTACCATTCTGAGTTCCTCTGAAATCTCCTTTGGTCAAGGTTTTTCTTAGATGAGAGCAACAAAACTTCCACCTGATTTTTCATCCTTGGCTGATTACATTTGGTGAACTCTTTAGATATCCTGAGCTTATTACCAAAGTTCGGTTGAGCTAGCATGTTGGTGCATTAACTCTGTGTCTCCGACGGAGACTTGATTTTCTGGCAGAAGAGCTGAAGGCGAGTGAGTGCTACTATAGCACTTGATGCTACTACAGCTGGCTAGCAATGGGAGGAGTCACATTTTTTGCTGTTGCTAAGTAAATCAAAATTGCATTGAAGTAGTGTGTTAACATAAAACACTTAAATTTGTTCCACGGTGGCCCAGTGTTTAGCGCTGTGGCCTCACAGCAAGACGGTCCTGGGTTCGAACCCCGGGGTTGTCCAACCTTGTTGGTCATCCCAGGTCGTCCTGTGTGTGGAGTTTGCATGCTCTCCCCACGTCTGCGGTGGGTTTTCTCCGGGTGCTACGGTTTCCTCCCACCATCAAAAGAAACATGCATGCTAGGGTTAACACTCCTGTCTGTGCCCCTGAGCAAGGCATCGGGAAAAGAACTGGAGATGGTCCCCGGGCGCAGCATGAAGGCGGCAGCCCACTGCTCCTAGCTACACAGACCACAGCTAGAATAGGTTAATCTGCAGCGACTGAATTTCCCCCGGGGATTAATAAAGGAAACTTAATTTTTTTTTTTTAGCTTTGCATGGCTAATTAGGGACTCTATTGATTTGTGATTGTGTCCAACATGTCTGGTTACAGACGCACCATGGCCCCCACCGAGGCGCTGCAGTATTTACAGGCGTTGGACAGCCGCCATTTTAAATTCTTTAACAAATAGTATTAAAAGTTGTTCAAATGTTAATTTTGGTGTCAGCTAGTTTCACAACAGACATACTAACATATGTAATGCATTAATATCTCAACTGGGTATTTATCTCGACAGAATATAGAGGTTAAAAACCGGCGGTCATGTTGACATTTTAGGTAGGAGTGAAATCCGGAACAACGCCCCCCCCCAATTCCGTCTTCGTACCTGTGACACAGAACGGTGAGGTGGCTTAGAGGCGCAACACCTTGGAGAGGGTGTGTAAAACGCCTCAAAGTTGAAATTCCTCCAACTCCTGATCAGTTGAAGCACTTAAAAGAAGTCAAGCGCCTGTATTGGGTTCAGAATCAGAATCAGAATCAGGATATTTTATTCATCCCTGAGGGGAAATTGGGTGGAGGGCACTGAAACCGGTCACCATAGAAAAGACGGGTGCCCAATGGAAGTCTGGTGGAGACAAACTAAGTTTTTATAAGGTGACCGAATAAAGGCCTGACCAAACAACAGATTGCCCACACCGTCCACCATTTTGAATCCGGGTCATAAGCAAAACCACAGAAGTGGCCATAGTTAAAGACGTTGAAGCAGCAAACACCTGTTTAGATGTGATGTGTACTGAACATATCGTGACCCCGAGAGCAGGATAGGTGGTTGGGATAATGGATGGATGGATGTACGGAACGTAAGATATGAGTGATCAAATGCAGGTTGAACCGGTGTTCAGTAGCCCGTGTCGTACTTGGGTTCTGTGTGTAAAATGGGCTTCATAGATACACATTAACCACATTCTCCCTTCCTCTAAAACAGGCAGCAGATCCATCATCCCCCACGCCCCCCTTCTCCAGCAACGGTCTCAACCCCGCTGACGCCGCCTACCAGTTCCAGATCGACTCCGGGAAGAGCTCCTCCACAAACTTCCTCTAAGGTCACGGCTTCAACGAGACGCTCTCCCCTCAATGACTCCTCACTCTCACTCAAAGTCAGTGCTGTGCTGTTGCCATTTTGCATCCCCTTTGGGATGCAAAAGACACGAGTAAAAGCAATCGATAGTTTTAATGACAGCCCCCAGCTTTGCCTCCTTGCCTCGCTCTCCATTTTGCCCCTCTGGTGACCGACACGTAAGACTCAGGACGCTTCCATTAGAGCGAGAAGGAATTGGTTCCTTTACCAAAATGCTTGCAACAGACTCATTTTCAGTTTGGTGACAAAGGTAACTTTGGACAGGTTTTGTTTTCTCACTTACACCTCTTGCATAGCTAACCGTTTATGCTAACCAGCAGTTTATGGGCAGTGAACTTAAAGATGCTGTGGACTCGGAGCAGCTGTCTATGAAGCACATATAAAAAGTCTACACGACCCCGTTAAAGCGGCAGGGTTTTGTGACGTAAAAAAATAAAAACCACGATAAATCATGTCAGAATGTTTTCCACCTTTAATGTGAAATTGCAATATATAAAATACAACCGAAAACAATCAGAAAAATTTTAGGGTAAAGAAATTAGAAATAAAAAGCTTACAATAGCCCGGTTGCATAAGTGTGCACACCCCTAAACTAATACTTAGTTGAAGCACCTTTTGATTTTATTGCAGCTCTCAGTCTATTGGGGTAAGGGTCCATCGGCTTGGCACATCTTGAGTAGGTAATGCTTCCCCACTCTTGCTTGTAAAAACGTTCTGCAGCCCCTAATCAGAAAAGGTTGGGACGGTATGTTAAATTAAAACTGAAAACAGTGATTTTTAAATGATCTTTGACCCGTATTGCATTGACAAGTTGGGACAGTAGAGCATCTACCACTTTGTACCGGTCCTCACCTGCACTCAGGTCTACAGTGTTTCTCAACCCAGTCCTCAAGGAACCCCTATCCTGCATATTCTCTTTGCAACCCTGAATAGGTACCTGTTTGTAGTTATTCAGCCAATCAGCAATTAATTTTGTCAGATGTTGCACACCTTGCATAATTAAGTGCTGCGAGATGATTGGTCGAGTAAGTACAAGCAGGGCTACCTATGCAGGGTTACAATGAAAATCTGCAGGATAGGGGGTCCTTGAGGACTGGGTTGAGGAACACTGACTCAGGATCTGTGAAGAGGATGTTTTGTCCGCTCTTGCACAGACAGAACACCAGGAAGGCACCAGGCCCAGATGGCGTGTCTCCCTCCTGTCTGAAAGTTTGTGCTGGCCAGCTGGCCCCCATCTTCACACTGATCTTCAACAGATCACTGGAGCTGTGTGACGTCCCCTAAAAAGCTCCAGTATTATCCCGGTCCCCAAGAAACCCCGTATCACAGGATTAAATGACTACAAGGCTGTCACAACTGACATCTGTGGTCATGAAATCCTTTGAGAGACTAGTGTTGTCCCACCTGAAGGAAATCACAGGCCCCCTGCTGGACCCCTGCAGTTTGCCTACCGGGCAAACAGGTCAGTGGATGATGCAGCCAACATGGGTCTGCACTACATCCTGCAACGCCTCGACTCCCCAGGGACATACGCAAGGGTGCTGTTTGTGGACTTAAACTCGGTGGATCAAAAACTTCCTGACAGACAGGAGGCAGCAGGTGAGGCTGGGGGGAAAAAATCACATCCAGCAGCTGGACAATCAGCACGGGCATGCCCAGGAATGTGTGCTCTCCCCTCGAGTCTTCTCTCTTGACACGAATGATTGCATCTCTGTAGACACGTCTGTTAAACTCCTGAAGTTTGCAGACTGTACAACGATCGTTGGCCTCATCCGGGACGGTGACGAGTCTGCATACAGAGGGGAGGTTGAGCATCTGGCCCTCTGGTGCGGTCATAACAAGCTAGAACTGAACACGTTCAAAACTGTGGAGATGATAATGTACTTCAGGAGGAGCTCCCCAACACTGCCCCCCCCCCACCATACTCAACAGCACTCACTGTGTCTGCTGTGGAAACCTTAAGGTCTCTGGGATCCACAATCTCCCAGGAACTAAGGTGGGCACCCAACACCGACACAATCATCAAAAAGGCCCAGCAGAGGATGTGCTTTCTCTGTCAGCTCAGGAAGTTCGACCTGCCTCAGGAACTGCTGATGCAGTTCTACACTGCAACAATCCAGTCTGCACATCCATCACTGTCTGGTTTGGTTTGGCCATCAAACAGGACAGGGGCAGACTGCAACGGACAGTTAAGTCTGTAGAGAAAATCATTGGTGTCAACCTGCCCTCCATTCAGGACTTCTACACCTCCAGAGCCAGAAAACAGGCAGGCAACATCACTGCAGACCCATCACACCCTGGTCACAACCTGTTCCAACTCCGTCCCTCTGGCAGGCGCTACAGAGCGCTGTACCCCAAAACAACCAGACACCAGAACCGTTTCTTTCCGGAGGCTGACACTCTGATGAATGCTTAACATTGTCACAATAAATCTAAGCACGCTGTATGTACTGTATATTGTACGTATACATGCATATGCTGTCATGTCCGCCTACCTCATGTATATAAGTAGCCTGCTAACATTTATTCTAGCATCTTTGCACTCTGCACCATTGCACTATTGCCTTCCTGTTTCACCTGTATATAGTCCTTTCTTGTATATATTTCTGAAAGATGGTTGTGTTGTTATTCTATGTAAGTACATTGACAACCACTAATCCAGAGTCAAATGCCGTGTATGCATAAATATACATGGCCAAATAAAGATGATTCTCACTCTGGAAGGTGAAATTCCTCTTCGACACCTGAAGTTTTTGCGTGTAAATCGACTGGTATTTGGAGCTATTCATGATTCCCTCCACCTTGACTAAAGCCCCAGTTCCGGCTAAAGAAAAGCGGCCCAAAGCACGACGCTGCCGCCACCATGCTTCACCGTGGATACCGTGCTTTTGGTGATGTGCCGTGTTTTCTTTGCACCAACATACCTTTTGGAATTATGGCCAAAAAGTTCAACCTTGGTCTCGTCAGACCATAACACATTTTCCACATGGTTTTGGGAGACTGGATGTAATTTTTTGCAAGATTTAGCCAAGCTTGGATGTTTGTTTTGGTTTTTTTTCCGTGTGAAAATACTTCTGTCCTGGCACCCTACCCCATAGCCCAAACATATGAAGAATACGGGAGATTGTTGTAACATGTAGGGAGCATCCAGGACTTGGCAGAAATTCCTGCAGCTCTTTTAATGTTGCCGTAGGCCTCTTGGCAGCCTCCCTGACCGCTTTTCTCCTTGTCTTCTCATCAATTTTGGAGGGATGCCCTGTTCCTGGCAATCTCAATGTGCCATATTTCCTCCGCTCGTTGATGACTGTCTCCACTGTGTCCCATGGTATATCTAAAGCCTTGGACATTCTTTTGCTTTGTAAGGTCTTTGCGGACCATGGCTTTTGCACTTGGAGGCAACCAAGAAGATGTCAGGAAAGTCCCTACAGGAACAGCTGAACTTTATTTGGGGTGAATCAAAGTCACTTTAATTGATGGCAGGTGTATACCGACTACTATTTAACGTGAGTGTGAATGGGGGTGGTTAATTCTGAACACAGCCACCTCCCCAATACTTTTATAGGTTGCAATTTACAATAAATAAATAACTAAACTGGAAAAAGTTCTGACATGATTGATCTTGGCTTCATTTTTTTACATCCCAAAACCCTGCCATTGCAGCAGGCCTTTGTAGACCTTTTATAGCCCCTGTGTAAACCACTACAAATCTCCTCTAAAAGTCGGAGTAATCCGTCTCTGAGTACTTGAAGACGTAGGGAGCGTAAGAGTCAAGTAGTCAACTTCCACTTTGTTTTTGTTTTGACCACTGAGAGAGGAGGCAAGGGGCCCGTGAAAGGAGGCCTGTTCTTGACTTAGACCTGTTAGAGGAAAAGAAGTATAGAGGATTGACATGTTGTTATCGATTTCTAAAGAAGATATTAATGACTAAATCTAAACGATGGGGATGGGTTCGAGTCTCAGTTGGTTGTCATACAGTTAAAGCCATTTAAACGAATTCTTAGTCACTAGCTAATGACCTACAGTTCCTTTATACCATGGTCACGGAGAATACTGCTTTCTGATTGGCTGGAGGCTGTGCGCTAAATCAGTTTAATTACACACATCGTTAGGCTCGAGTTTAATCTCTGTTCTAAATTCATACACTGTAACCATAGCAACACACTGACTCAGTAGCAGGCCCGGTCATTTGTAATTACTCAGTTTACTCGTAATTACTCGTGTCATTAGTCCTTTGTAATTACTCAATTTACTCGTGATTACTCGTTACTCGTGTAATTGGCTCAATTATAACTCCCTCTCCACCTCAAGCTGGTGTGTGGTGAGCGTTCTGGCGCCAAAATGGCCGCCGTGCATCACCCAGGTGGTGCCACACGTCGGTGATGGATGAGGTGAGTTACCCCCCTTCGATGTGAGGAGCTTTGAGTGCTATTTAAATGTCATCATCATCATCATCATTATCATCATCATCATCATGAGTCAACATACAAAACTTTAGCTTAGCGGCTAACTTTAGTCTCATAGCCTTGTAATTCTGCGTCCGCCGTGTTTATGGTGTCAGCGTCTTTGTGGACGCTCAGTGATCCAGGTAAGCAAATCACAGGAAGTTGAATCAGCTCATCGGATTCGATGGGTTCCCGTTCATCTGCAACACAACTTCTATAAACACTGTGTCCGGATGAACCGATTCAGCTTCCTGTGATTTGCGTTGACTTGGTGGGACGTGACCATGGTGTAAGCCAGGGGTTCCCAATTACTTTTCATAGCGGGCCACTTTTAGAGCCACTTTTAAAACCACGGGCCACTCAACCTCCAGCAGCATTCGAGCCCACCATAACTGAAGTATTTTCAGTAATGCTGATAAGGTCATGTGACGCACAAGTGAGGGGGGCTAGACTAGCCCATAAGGGGAAATGCGGGGTGGAATTGATAGTTACAAGGTAGCATTTCTTGTTGGATTGATTGCTGAAATCATGTTTGCAATAGTGTTCCCAAACAAAATGTGTAGAAATACCAGAAGGAAGAAACAATTTTTTATTTCCAAAAAAAAATTAAAAGGTTTTTTTTTTTTTGGTAGGGAAATAAAAAAAAATTCTTCCTTCTGGCATTTCTCCAACAATTCTCGCGGACCATAAATCAACCTGTCACGGGCCGGACGTGGCCCGCGGGCCGCCTATTGGGGACCCCTGGTGTAAGCAGTGATAATCCCCTCCGCGCCGCGTGTTGTTAAAACCCTTTAAAGCGGACCTCGTTGAGGGTTTTAGACGCCAGTGTGGCGTCTTTTCTGGTTTCCTTTACGATTCCTCGCCCTCGTTCATCCCTCTCGCTGGAGGTGACTTGGGGACCTCCCTATGGAAACTGCCTCGCTCAGCGAGCAGCCAGAAGAGCGGATGGGAAAAAATGATCAAGTAGAAAAAAATACAAACGAGATTCCCCGAAATGTCCGAGTCAGGAGGCGTTGAGAGGAACAAAAGGGGAATGGGAAAACTTCCAGGACTGTTGGCTGGTATTTAGGAGGCCTGTCACGGTGCCTTTTCAGCTACCAAGCAGTCAGGACATTGTCAAAAGAAACTTGGGTTGCCTTGCAGGGTGGCCTCCTTCTGTCTCACCGCTAAGCAAAAAAAAAAACAAAACCAAAAACAAAACCGTAAAACACTCATCTTCCACACAGCAGCCTCTGTCTGTAACCTCTCCTTCCTGTCGTTTAACAGGAAGCCTGAGTTTGACCCCCAGCCAGACCAGTAGCCACTCTCAGTTTGTCCATAATGAGACACTTATGGCGACTGGCGTGACGTTGTCGATCTGAGGAGAGGACGGTGTGGGAGTTGCTGTCTCCCTGATCCATGGGAACAACATCTCGCGTGAGGTTTCCATGGCAACACCGTGTCCTTTCTGGAAGTGGTACCACTTCACAGCTGTTACTTCCACTGGCCTTCATCTGGGACTTTAAATGTCTTTTTCTACCAATGTCTGGTTTGGTTTTATTTTGTATTGCATGTTGGCGTTAATTAACATATTCAGCCGGGTGTTGTTTTCACAGAATATGCAGACCCTCTTCTGAGGGGGATGCGGTTTCTCAGTAGCTTAACGCGTGGTTACCAAGGTGGGCGGTGTTTTCAGATGGGAGAGAACGTGCGTGTCTGAGTTCATGCGTCGTCACAGGGAGGCTGGTGAGGCTGGACCAGTGTGTCCCGACAGCTCTGTCCACAGGAAACCAGCCCAGCCAGACCGAGTTGACGGTTACGACCATGACTCAGCCGACGCATCTTCGACTAAAGCTACTCAGAAATACTGCGGACGGTGCCTTTTCATTTCTCGGTGTCAAGGTGATTCTGGCCTCAGTCCTCATAACCTTTTGTCTCTGGGCACATTTGCGCATGAAGAGGAAACTCCGAATGCAAACGCTTTGTCTCCTTGAGCTGAACTTTCTTGCACGTTTTCAAGCTGAAATCCGTGGTATTTCCCCGATCTGTCCCTCCCTCAGACTACAAACCAGGTGCAGCAGGACTACAAGCCAGGTGTAGCAGCCAGTGTGGCCTCAGCTCGGCAGTAAACAGTTCCCACCCTTGTAAACATGGATCCTGGGGCCCAAGCTAACACCGACAGTCTGATGTATTACAAACCACATCACACTACATGGGAACACCGTTGTACAGTCGTACCGGTTGCCATGGATACATCAGCATCACGTCTCAGTCACTTTTCCTGTTTTAGTAGGGAGGTGTTTGCCGCTGCACCAGTGTTTGTCCTACCGAGTCAAAAAATGTCCCCAGCAGTATACGGAGACTGGGGAGTGTCTCCAGCCATGGTAAAGATGACTCCACGGTCCAGATGGTTAAAATAACTACACATTCATGGGGGGAAATGATGGATTTCAGCTGAAACGATCACGTTTCTCTCCCTGTGTAAATTCAGCCCTTGACATTTAAACTGGATTACGGTTTATGACTTGGGGTGGATTTGGACAGGATCGGAAATAATGTAAAGATGTCCAATTTGTTAAACTTCTTCATTAACCTAACATCAAACTCAGACATGTTTTTCTAATCAACTACAGATACCTCTTTCTTCAAATCCAAATACGCCCCACCTGGATTTCCAGCCAGTGTGTTATGATGGACATTCAAGCACCATTTCTCATTCCATACCTCTTTTCATAAATTATACATAAATACTTGTAAAATTAACAAGCTCTGCTATAATATGCCTCTGGTGTTACACCCCATTCTTTTTCAACTCGGATCAAGTTGAAATTTTACAATTTTGTCGCAAGGATTTTTAATCTAAATTTGCCATGAATGAAAAAGAATAGAGTGCAACTGCTGGGAAATTTTCTGAAGTGTATTTTCTGCTCTATGATGTTTACCTGTAGACCTGGGTCAATTATCTGTTGAAAATCATCTCATGTTGCAACTATATTGAAGACGATGATGAAAAGACCGGGGGGGGGGGAGAGGCACAGCCAGAAGGCCGCCACCCTTTACTGGTCCTCTACTGTGGTTTTAGCATAAATTTTGCAACGCCGGCAGCCATACCAATATGCTCTGCCAAATGACGGAAGCTAAGCAGGTGTTGGCTTGGCTAGTATTTGGATGGGAGACCTCCCGTGAAAACTTGAGTTGCTGCCAGAAATGGTGTTAGTGGGCCAGTAGGGAGCAGTCTTCCCTCTGGTCCTAATCAAAACAACAAATATCAATTCCCAATGCCCCAGTGCAGTGACGGGGACACTGTGCTGTAGGAGACGCCGTCCTTCGGATGAGACGTTAAACCGTGGTCCTGACTCACTGTGGTCATTAAAGATCACATGGCACTTATCACAAAGAGTAGGGGGTCCCCTGGTGTCCTGGCAAAATTCCCAGCCTGGCTCTCTCCATCTGGCCACCTAATCATCCCCCCATGTAATTGGCTCAGTGATTCCTTCCCCTCCACCTCAAGCTGATATGTGGTGAGCGTTCTGGCACAAAATGGCTGCCGTGCATCACCCAGGTGGCGCTACACATTGGTGGTGGTGGTTGAAGTGGGTTACCCCTTCAATGTGAAGCGCTTTGGGTGTCTAGATAAAGCCCTGTATAAATGTAATCCATTATCGCTGTTATTGTAAACCTTCTCAAGTCAAATATTGGTAGGGTCTAATTTTAGCGACCATGTTGCAACAGATGAGAAGAATCAAACACGTGTAATTTGACCCAGGTCTGATCACAATAGCCGTGAAGATGTCGCTCAGTGTCTCTCTTTGACTGTACACCCTTCGGCCGTTATACACCGCTCTACTTCGTGAACAGGGCCCTGCCTTGCTTTGCAACATGTTTATATGCCTTTTAAATCAATGTAAAAATACTACGTAGGTTGTAGAGATAATGTAGTTTAATTGTACTTGGAATAAACCATTTGTTTGTTTGTGACTTGAAAAAGTGAACAAAGGGTGTTCCAGATGACTTGGTGCTTGGGGGATGCTGCCATCTTCCTCTCTTGGTGGGGCGGATGGGCAGGGACATTGTGCTCTTAAGTCCACCGGTGCCACAAGTAAGGTTTTGGGAGGTATTAAAGGAAAATCCGGTGTTTTTTAACCTATGCCACATTTTCCTGTCATTAGGAGACAAATCAAGCCATGGGTCCCAGAATCCTTTAAACGGGATCAATATTTGGCAAGCTAGCATTAGCTGACTGCGCTGCACCAAGCTGTAGCGCCTTTCTGCTAAATGAGCTCTTTTGAGTGTCCAACAGACTCAGAACGTTTTGAGACGTGTCTGAAAACACCTTCCGTTATGAAAAGACTGCCAGTACAGTCTGTCATTACAATGACAGACCTTGTTTACATTTTCTGTTTTGCACTTCTCTCCAACTCTCACGCCTCCACTGCTGCCTTCCTGCAACAAGTCACCTCCCACAGGATTCCGAGCAAGACTTGCACTCCGGGGTACAAATGGATTACATCTATATGTACTCATATAACAGTACACGACTGACATCGTGGCTAAAGCTCTTAAGATTCGTTTCATAGCATGTTTCTTGTCTGTTGGTACCAAAAAAGAGCTTTTTTAGCGGACGTTATTTGGCGCGCGCCACCGCCCAGAGGACGGCGTCGCAGCTTGGCGCGCGGCTGTCGGTGAACGCTTCCTCGGCACCGAATCAGTTCTAGAGATCCTGCGGCCTACCGCTGGGTTCGACTCCTAGCAATAAGGAGATGGGTTTAAAAAAACTGCGCTTCCCTTTAAGAGTGCAGCCCCCACCAAGGAGGTGATGCGAGGCAATAACTCCGAGGGCCGGGGATCAGGACCCCGACCAGTGTTGACTGCTTTGTGTGTTTCTTATATGTGCAATCCTGAAGAGACGTTTGGTTTAGCTCTGCTTTCTTTCAAATAGGCACAGCCTTTGTCCAGTTGTTCAGGTTGTATCTAACAAGCAACATATCATGAAATACTTCGTGTACAGTGTCTTGGAAAGTTGTTACAAGCCAAATGAGTTGTGTTACAGATCGATGTGTAAAAACCACTTCAGCCTTTCCTAAATATTCTGCTGCAGCACTGCATTTATTAAGCGAAAATAAAGAAGTACACTACACATGACTAACGTAGGGTAAGAGGTTGTAAATGTTAACCCATGGACATGTCCCTCGTCTTCTCGTGGCTGTTCTAACAGCGCTGGAACTGAAGTTCCAAGTTGTCCCTCCTTGTCAAGATGGCAATGGAAAGTTCGATGTTTTATCTGAAAGCCACATAACTTCTGTTAAGCTCCTCTGCTAGATCTTAAGACTCACGGCGTCACATTATCCCCACAACTAAACGCAGCTTTGCAAAATAAACTAAAATAAAGGCACGTGAAGAGTATTCTCGCGCCGTA
Organism: Lampris incognitus; assembly: GCF_029633865.1. Classification (NCBI taxonomy): domain Eukaryota; kingdom Metazoa; phylum Chordata; class Actinopteri; order Lampriformes; family Lampridae; genus Lampris; species Lampris incognitus. Next base: position 63,843,594 of record NC_079215.1, read on the forward strand.
CAACAAGACTGGATGAAGATGCGCCTGAAGCCACGAAGCCCTTCACTGCCTTTGCGACCGCTGGGGCGGCCCTCTTCACTGTAGCCATGCTAACCGGACAGGAAGTCACGCCTGTCTGGTAAATGGCTGTTTCTGAGTCGTCTGAGAACTGGCTGAATTACGTCCTCCTGCCAGTGTTGTAGACGAGTCACTAAACCTCGAGTCCGAGTCCAAGCCCGAGTCCCCAAGGAAGAGTCCGGGTAAAGTCCCAATTAACTGAGTCCGAGTCCGAGTCATCAAGGTTGAGTCTGAGTCGAGTTCCAAGATGGGCTCCAGTGCTCCACTCTGGCGCCATAAAAAAGCTGACATACAAATAATTACTATAATTAAAAAATGAATATAACTATCAACATCTTATGCCAAATCATTAGGGCCCATTACAAAAAAACTAACAAAAAAACAGTCTTTATCAGTTAACGAGTCCGAGTCCTCATCTCCAACTCCCGAGTCCGAGTCATACGTGCTCAAGTCCAAGTCGAGTCACGAGTCCTGAAAATCCTGGACTCGAATACAACACTGGCTCCTGCTGCGTGTTGCCATCTTCTACACCAGTGTTTCTCAACCCAGTCCTCAAGGAACCCCTATCCTGCAGATTGTCATTGTAACCCTGCATAGGGAGCCCTGCTTGTACTTACTCGACCAATCATCTCGCAGCACTTAATTATGCAAGGTGTGCAACGTCTGACAAAATTAATTGCTGATTGGTTGAATAACTACAAACAGGTACCTATTCAGGGTTGCAAAGAAAATATGCAGGATAGGGGGTCCTTGAGGACTGGGTTGAGAAACACTGGTCTACACCTTGTGCGGACATGGCAGGACTTTCCGAGGCCGCCATCCAGCGGGACCAGCTCGCCAACTCGCTGCACTGAATGAAATGTGGTGGTCAGTGAGCTGTAAGGGAACACGTGTCAGTATATCCTGAACCGGAAGTCAGAGTGAGGCAGTAATTATTCCACAGTCTCTAAACAACACGTTTGGGCTCATCGGGAGCAGAGCTTCCCCTCATTCTCAAGTGTAAAACATGAGAATCGAGGCCGAGATGTAGAATCATCACGTCCACATCAAGGTGTTGTCAGTGCGATCAGGCCGATGGGGGATTTTTGCTGATGCCCTGTAAAGAAAGAGGTGCACTACTGTACACCTCTGTACTACTGCCACATACTACAAAAAAAACAACAAAACGTGAAATTGTTTTCTACTTGAAGCCATATCTTTACACCCGCAGAAATGTCCATGTTGTTTGTATTACAATGTCAGTCAGCATAAGAAGTGTACACACCTGCCTTAATAAAATACTGGACAAAACTATTTGAACTTGTGTTGTTTATTTGCTCCTTCAGTGGGCCATACAAATATTTTGGCAAAATAAAATAAAAAATGCTTTCTGGGCGTCCGGGTGGCGTGGCGGCCTATTCCGTTACCTACCCACACGGGGGTCGCCAGTTCGAATCCCCGTGTTACCTCCGGCGTCCCTACACTCACAATTGGCCGTGTCTGCGGGTGGGAAGCCGGATGTGGGTATGTGTCCTGGTCGCTGCACTTGCGCCTCCTCTGGTCGGTCGGGGCGCCTGTTCGGGGGGGAGGGGGAACTGGGGGGAATAGCGTGATCCTCCCACGTGCTACGCCCCCCTGGTGAAACCTCTCACTGTCAGGTGAAGAGAAGCGGCTGGCGACTCCACATGTATGGGAGGAGGCATGTGGTAGTCTGCAGCCCTCCCCGGATCGGAGCAGTGACTGGGATGGCTCGGAAGAGTGGGGCAACTGGCTAAGTGCTATTGGGGAGAAAGGGGGGGGGCAAAAAAAACACAAGTGTTTTCTGTGCAAGACCCTACAAAGAGAAATAGATGGGGCAAATGTTTCTGCTTCTTTATCGCTTCCCACCCCGTCCCGACCGGTGTCTGGGACTCGTAATACCAAACAGCACCGGTTTCTCAAACCTTCTGGAGTTTTGTTAAACTCAAGTAGGGAAAACAACTGGAGTTGGTCCCCGGGCCCTGCATCTGCCCACTGCTCCTATACAACAGGATGGGTTACATGCAGACAACACTAAACAACCGTACACTGACAAGAATAAAGGGGCTTTCTTTCTTTAGCAAAGTGCAAATCCATTTCCAATGCACATTACAGCTACCCCCCCTCCCCCCAGCCATTGAACGACCCTCACTTTGTTGGACCAAGTATTGATTCACCACATTTCGCAACATCCCTCTTCAGTCGGGAACCTCAACATGAAGAGAAAAGGGGCATTTTTCTGGACTTCTTCTGGTGAAATGGCCAGACAGGTGGACGGATGGGTGGATGTGAAGAGGTGGGTTGGGAGTTTTATTCCAAAATCTGTCTTATAAAAAAACATGATCAGTTCATACAAAACGGATGGTGCTTAACATGTGTGAAGACGGAATTACCGTATTATGGCAAACTTCAAGTATTTTCAAGCACTTCAAAAAAGGTAATCCATCCACCCATCCATGACCCAAACCGCAAGGTAATATTTTAGGGTAAAAAAAAGCATGCATCTGCTCCCCCATACACCAATTCAACCATAACCCTATGTCATAAGAGACGCGTTCCACCAAACAAACAGAGTCTCTAAAACAAAACAGATTCAAGGAATTTGCTATAACAAAATCCAGTAAAAGATCAACAGTTGTACCCACAAAAGAAAGAAAAGGGAAAAAAATACTCAAACTGATCCAAGGACTCCTGTGTGGCCAAAACTCCACTTTGAGAAGGAACTCAGTCTTTCTTTCTTCCAGCCAGCACGAAGAAGACAGAATCTGAGGCGAACATCAGTTACATACATGTGTCAGACAAGGACACAAGTCCTCCATCTGTTTTCCTTCTTGCATCACCAAGCACATCCGTTCCTCCCCTCCGTTTTCTTGACATCACACACGTCTCTCTAGCCTTTCATTCCTCCGTGCTCTGCCATCGCTCCATCTCTTTTATGCGTCTCTCTAGAGTCTTCACTTGCCCCTCCAGGTGGGAAGTTCTGTTGTCAGCAGCGTTGCCCCAAGATGGACCAACTCCCAGTAAGACGCACATAAAGACCAGGACGGCCAGGCAAACGGCGGTAGTTTCTGTGCTGGCGTCAGGGTTGCTCAGGATGAGCCCGAATGCCACCACAGCCAGGCCCAGCTTCAGCAGCCACAGCGCCCGCCTCAGGGTGGAAACCAGCAATCGAAGGCATAAGGAGATTAACAGATATCCGATGAGAGCCAAGAAAAGCCACTGGACGACAAAGAGCACACCCTCAGGAGTGACCCTGTCCACGGGAAGGGTAGCTGTGGAAAACGAGAGCAGAGTAAAGAGTGATATGCAGGGGTTCTCATTCTGGATACACCTGCACGTTCAACAGACACAGTGAAAATCGGGACGCCTGAATTCAGATTTCTAGCTCCCTGGCTCTCAATCAGGTCCTCAGGCACCACCGCTACTGCTGGTTCTCCATTCTGCCAGGGTCCTATCCACAGTGTCAAGTCTATTTCACCTCCTCTATCAACATCGGGGGTGTAAGAAAATATCGATACACGTGAATATTGCAGTACTATCTTTCACGATGTTGTATGAGCTTTCGAAAATACTGCATCGATTCTTGAGGTAACACAAAAAGAGACGTGGCAGCGTCTCTACTTCGTTGTGTAGGCTCCATCTCAGACCACTGTGTGGCAGGTGAAGTACTGTAACAGGGCTGCACAGAACCACAACAGCAGCAGCAGCAGCAGGTGTTGCCAGCACCATGATAGCTACGGCTCTGACTTGGTTTTATGCATATTGAGGTGTTTTCTTTGATATTTTTCTAAAATTTGGACAAAATATTGCAATATCTTGCAGTGACTGTTGTACCATAATATAGTGAATCGTGACACATTCGTATTCTGATACGAGTTGTTTCGCCAAATTCTTGATAATGCACAACCCTCGTCAACATTTTAAATTACTACATATTCTGAAGAAGGGTCTCAAATGTTATACTGTTCAATCGTTTCTCTCATGCCTGAGTTTGTCTAGGTACTTCAGTGCTGGTACTACTACCCTACACAACAGCAACTCAGTGTGTTCTGGTTTGTTTGTTTGAGTTACCGTTGATTCCTGCAGCCTGCAGAAAATGGGTGAGATACTGGAACAGGACGTCGAGACCACTCGCCATCCCTCTTGCCAGAACACTCAACGCCTGAGAGAAAGCCTTGAGAAGCAGAGAAGATGCAAAGATCAGAGTTTAAGGAAAACAGTGATCACAACATTAAAATGAATACCCAAAATTAAACAGTGAAGGGGCACAGCAGAGACAACTACTCATTGTACTTAAAAAGTATTTAAAATAAATAGTACTTCAAACAGTAAAGGCCATGCCAATATCAGAATCAAAACCTGAGTCCAGTCACTGTTATCCTGCCCCAAACATAAAACGTCCCCAACACGCCAGTCAAGTCCATCTCTCATTTACCTGCCCCAAGTCTGCATATCCTACTGACCTCATTTTACCTTGTTTAATAAACTGACATTTTTGCCATTCCATATATAAAATTCAGCAAAATATATACAGCATTTTTCTTTTTACCATGGGGCAAATACAGAGCCCAAAAGTAACTCTGCCCTAAACCCTGAAACCAGTCCCCTACCAAACTAAATAAATATGCTAATTCACAAAACCTAGAGCTGTGCTCGAGTTTCTGCTGGTGCACAGAATGGAGGAAAACCATCACACATTTATTCACAGGTGGAGCCAGAGGACAGACTCCTGTCTGGTGTGCAGAAGCTCTTCTCATGGTACCGGGCAGTTATCAATACGTTATTTTTCAACAATACTTTAATAAAAATTACAAAAAAGTTACAACACAACAAGCAGGATGAAGACCAACATGGTCAGTAACACAAGATTCACAGAATCTAAATCATCTCAGGACACTCCCCAAGATCAGCTCATCACCAACAACACAGCAAAGTACATTTTTACAACACCACACATTGCAAAAACTGTCCAGCTCTTCCACCACTTTGAAGTAACAAAAATCTACTTTTAAACGAGCTCCTAACATTCTTACAAACACAAAGACAGCATCGTCATCCCCAGCTTCCTCGCTCCCGTTTCTCCTGCTCAGGTACACGGCCATCTTTGCACTCCCCAGAAGGAAGTTAAAAAGCTGGCATTTGTACCTGTAGCCCAGAATGAACATGTGTTTGGAAAAGACTTCCCCCAAACAACCCAAAAACATTTTCCAGTAATGTGAAAAGTGGCAGCAGTCGACAACATTCCATGAAACAATGAAAGACAGATTCAAGATTATTGCGAAATGGGCAATCATGGCTAACATCAGAATTATTATTAACAGCCACGATACCATGTAAAACCCTCCACTGCACGTCTGCAGCTCTTTTGACCAGTGGTGCTCTCCACTCAGGTCCAACACTGTCCCTCAGACCTAGGTGAGCCCTCCATGGAGTGTCAGGTTTACCATTTAATTTGTCCCTGTGCAGAACTTTAACAAACATTTTGTACACTGACCTCCCATTTGGATCCTGAAAAGAAAACACAGAGGGATTCTCACTTTTTAAACCAGCAGGCCTTAAAATCTGGGGAAATGTTCATTGAAGGGAAAACATCCTTCTCATCAGGTCTAACAGAGCCATTATAATACTGGATTAACAGCGTCCGCTCACCACTTGTGAGAGCTTCCCTCCATTTGTTAAGCAGCAGAGTGAGAACACGAGTTGATCTCAGTCCCAAGCGGGAGGCAAGAGGAGCTGCATTGTCCATGTCTGGGCCTGCAAGCTGAACTACATGTCCCAGAGTCACCACGTTCGACACACAGAACCACCTAAGTAGAGTTGGCCCCACTTGACAGACTGCACTGAAACGGATGCCATGTATGATTGGTTCCTGGAGCAGCCAACACAAAGAGCCGTGTTGTCTCGGTCTCTCTTTGTTTAACAAGTTCCACACCTTGAGCAGCCCACAGTAGAATTCTGGTAGGTCCTTGATGTTAAGCTGCTTCAAGTCCATCAAAAACAAAGACCTGTCCGGTCCCAGGCCACCTAGCTGACTCAGAATGGTGCAAGCCAGCGACCTCCACACTAACTCAGCAGGACCGTACACAAACCTTTGCAGGAACTGGAAACGGAAGGTAGCCCCCCTGCTGCTCAGGTGGATCAGGCCCTACCCTCCTTCAACAGCAGGTCTGGTGGGGGGTCAACAACTGACAGGCGATGCCATAACATTGATGATATCAAGTTGTTGGTGATCAGGACTCGAACTCTGTAGGACATCTCGGTTAAAATCGACCTCCACTTTGCCAACCGACCTTTGAACTTTTCAAGAACATTTTCCCAGTTTCTAAGAACAGACTGATCACCCAGAAACACGCCTAAATATTTCAGCCCCACCCCCCACCTTCCAAATCCACCCCCCAGGCAAATGGAGCTTTTTCTCCAGTACACCCCCAACACTGACAGCTTCGCTTTTCATCCAGTTAACTTTGGCTGAAGATATTAAGCCAAACTGGACGATGTCAATATCCTGCTGACTGTTCACCAGAATCACTAGATCATCCACATAGGCTGACAGTTTTAAGGGCGCACTGCAACCTGGGATAGTTATACCCCGAAGGTCAGATCTGAGTTTGTGTAACAGCGGCTCAAATGCTAGGGAATATAACATGCCTGAGAGGGTGCAGCCTTGTTTATTCCCCCTTTGCATTTGAAAAGGAGCACTCAAACCACCATTAATTTTCAGCACACTCTGAATGTCACAATACAGAACCTTCAGTTTGCTAATAAAGCCAGGACCAAAACCAAAGGCCCTCAATGTGAGCCACAGATATTCATGCCCAACACCATCAAAAGCTTTTTCTTGAACAATGGATATGATGCCGGCGTTGAGGCCAAACAGCTTACAGATCTCTAAAAAGTCTGGAATCAGAATGATGTTATCTGAAACCAACCTGCCAGGTACACAGTAGGTCTGGTCACAATGAACCAACCACCTGCCCCATCACTTTACTCGGTCTGGTTGCTAACACCTTTGAGAGGAGCTTACAATCAGTGCAAAGCAGTGACACAAGCCTCCAGTTTTTAATGGACTGTGGGTCACCTTTCTTGGGCAGTAAGGTGAGAACCGCCCACCTGCACCTTAATGGCAGACACCCTCTGGCGAGGCTGTCATCTAGCACCGCCAGCAGATCCCCCCCAACCACCGACCCGAAAGATTTGTAAAAATCAACAGGTAGACCATCAAGTCCAGGAGCTTTCCAACTCTGCATACTCTGCAGAGCAGCATAGAGTTCGCCAGAGGAAAGAGCTGCTCTTCTGATCTTTGACATTAGAAGAGTCTTTCTTTATCAGCATCTCACGTTCCTCCTCCAGAGCACAATCTGCTTCATTTTCTTCAGTCCATGTGTCCATTACATTACAGTTAATGTTATCTGTGGGACACGTTTCAACAACCTCTACAACAGTATCTTCCTGTTTAGGGCCCGGATCAGCAGCCCCTGAGCTTGCCGAACCCGGATCGTCAGCAACTGAACCAGCAGCCCCCGCTTTAGCAAAACCCGAACCAGCAGCCCCTGGATTAGCTGAACCAGGAACAGCAGCACCTGAACCAGCAGCCCCCGCTCTAGCAAAACCTGGATCAGCAGCACCCGAACCGGCAGCTTGGCAGCTGGGAGGAATCCGTTTTAGGGGACATTAATGTTCCGTGTCTCGCCGGTTCAACCCTGCAACACGTCGTTGCTAATGAGCAGAGGGACGTTGGACAAAATGACTTTTTTGGACGGATTAACCAGCGGCACCACCTGAATAAAGGTGTCCTGGATTACCACGCCTTGTCCTGGATTTACCACGCCTTGTCCTGGATTTACCACGCCTTGTCCTGGATTACCACGCCTTGTCCTGGATTTACCACGCCTTGTCCTGGATTTACCACGCCTTGTCCTGGATTACCACGCCTTGTCCTGGATTTACCACGCCTTGTCCTGGATTACCACGCCTTGTCCTGGATTTACCACGCCTTGTCCTGGATTACCACGCCTTGTCCTGGATTACCACACCGTGTCCTGGATTACCACACCTTGTCCTGGATTACCACGCCTTGTCCTGGATTTACCACGCCTTGTCCTGGATTACCACACCTTGTCCTGGATTACCACGCCTTGTCCTGGATTACCACGCCCTGCTCCACAGCCACGTTGACTTTATCAGCACTGTGGAGAAACACAGCGAGTCCACTATCCGTGTGAGTCTGCATGCAGGGCCCTGACATGAGGGTGACAAGTGTGCATCTCTTGCCCACGCGCTGATCTGCCTGTCATCTGTGACAGGGTGATGACTGCCGCTTGTCTGCGAGTTGGTGTGCGTCCGGGTAGACTGTAGGAACTGAATCGCCCTTCTGGCGTGAATCAAGTCGTCTGAATGGGAGTCTATTCGTTCTAGAAGCGGACTTAACTCCGTCATAGCCCACGACTTTCTGGTCTTCCACCGACCAAGGAAAGAGTTTAACTCCATGTCGGCGTGCGAGCTCCTCCACGCCCCCGACCCCGCCAGTCTGCAGGACTCCCAGCCGGGCCGGTCGAACCCGCTCCGGAATCAAAACACACCACCACCACCACCACGGTAAAGCTGTCAAAATACAAACCACACAACAACAACAACAACAACAACAACGAAAGATAGAAAACGCCGAAACGCGCACTCGGACTTCCGCTCGGGAGAGAGGGGGGGGCAGAGAGAGAAAGGGGGGGCAGAGAGAGAAAGGGGGGGCAGAGAGAGAAAGGGGGGGCAGAGAGAGAAAGGGGGCGCGGAGAGAGAAAGGGGGGGCAGAGAGAGAAAGGGGGCGCGGAGAGAGAAAGGGGGGGCAGAGAGAGGGGGGGCAGAGAGAGAAAGGGGGCGTGGAGAGAGAAAGGGGGGGCAGAGAGAGAAAGGGGGCGTGGAGAGAGAAAGGGGGGGCGGAGAGAGAGGGGGGGCAGAGAGAGAAAGGGGGCGCGGAGAGAGAAAGGGGGGCAGAGAGAGAAGGGGGGCAGAGAGAGAAGGGGGGCAGAGAGAGAAAGGGGGGGCAGAGAGAGAAGGGGGGCAGAGAGAGAAGGGGGGCAGAGAGAGAAGGGGGGCAGAGAGAGAAAGGGGGGGCAGAGAGAGGGGGGCAGAGAGAGAGGGGGGAAGAGAGAGAAAGGGGGGGGCGGAGAGAGGGGAAGAGAGAGAAAGGGGGCAGAGAGAGAAAGGGGGGCAGAGAGAGAAAGGGGGGGCAGAGAGAGAGGGGGGACAGAGAGAGAAAGGGGGGGCAGAGAGAGAAAGGGGGGGCGGAGAGAGAGGGGGGAAGAGAGAGAGGGGAAGAGAGAGAAAGGGGGCAGAGAGAGAAAGGGGGGGCAGAGAGAGAGGGGGGCAGAGAGAGAGGGGGGACAGAGAGAGAAAGGGGGGGCAGAGAGAGGGGGGCAGAGAGAGAAAGGGGGGGCGGAGAGAAAAGAAAGAGAAGAAAAGAAGCGATAGAAACAAAGTTGGAAAGTAAGAGAGAAATAACAAGGCCTGGCTGACGTGTCTGGCAGCGGTTTGTCGTCCAGCCCAACTCCACCCACCCCCCCACCCCCACCCCCACCCCACCCAGCAGCAGCGGGTCCACATAACGCAGAAACCGGAAGTGTCTCTTACAGTCACTCATTTGTCCTCCGTGCCAAAGAGCGAAGTGCTCCGGTCTTTAGCGTCCCGTCCCCACCAGGTCTCGGTCTCTGGCTCCGGGGCTCCGCGCCTGTCTCTGTGTTCGAGTCTCTCACCTTTCGTACAGAAACAACCGCCCGCTCCTCGGCCAGCTTGCCCAGGTAACTCCCTCCTTCCTCGGCCAGGCCCAGCAAGACCGTCCCTAAGCTGCGGATCATACCTGCGGGCTGTTCAAACACGTCCTCCCCAGACACGCACACGACTAACGCGCACAGCGCGGACCAGCGGCCCCGTCCCAGTAGCCACATCCTGAAAACTACCGCCGGCGCGAGCCCGAACACGTGACTCCGACTAACTTCTCAACCTCTCGATGACGACACGAGAGTACAAGCGGCACGCGAGAGGTGCAAGACCAGCTGCTTCTCATCGTGTAAACTTCTGAGCTCCAGAATAAGAGCCGCGTTTCAGGACGGCCCGGTTCCGTCCCACCAGCCGCATTTTCTTGGAGCGACTTTGTGAACGATGCTGGATGGAAGAAAGTTTGGTCGTTACCGCAAAGATTTTTTTTTAACAAACAAAGTCAACGAGATTTCATTTAAATTGCTACACAAATTCTACCCTACTGCTACTACTACTACTACTACTTCCGGCTGCTCCCGTTAGGGGGCGCCACAGCGGATCATCCGTTTCCATCTCTTCCTGTCCTCTGCGTCTTCCTCTGTCACACCAGCCACCCGCATGTCCTCCCTCACCACATCCATAAACCTCCTCTTTGGCCTTCCTCTTCTCCTCTTCCCTGGCAGCTCCATATTCAGCATCCTTCTCCCAGTATACCCAGCATCTCTCCTCCACACATGTCCACACCATCTCCATCTTGTCTCTCTTGCTTTGTCTCCAAACCGTCCAACCTGAGCTGTCCCTCTAATATACTCCTTCCTAATCCTGTCCTTCTTCATCACTCCCAGTGAAAATCTTATCATCTTCACCTCTGCCACCTCCAGCTCCACCTCCTGTCTTTTCATCAGTGCCACTGTCTCCAGACCATACAACATAGCTGGTCTCACTACCATCTTGACACAAATTCTACCCTGCAAAACAATATTTATCAGAGTTTAAAAACGATACAGATGGTGAATGTTCTTTTTGCCCAACGCCTCCTGAGACACGTGTCCACTTATTCTGCTCACGTCAGTTCACTTATCCATTCCGGAGAGACTTCCGCAAGTGTATCGCTGATTTTGTCTCTTCTGATTTGCACCTTTACTATAAGAATGTTTATTTTTGGTTTTCATAATTTTAATCACAAAGATGGCGATGCATCCTTTGGTATAAATATGCTTTTATTTTTAGCCAAGTTTGTAAATTCTCCAGCAGAAAGCCTGGACTCTTTGCACTTAAAAAAAGAAGTTGAACAATATATAAGGACAACCTCTACTTCAAAAAACACAAAGGCTTTAAAAACTATCAACATTTGTTTACATAAAATATGATCTCGCATTTATTTATTTATTTATTTTCTGTTTTTTTTTATTTGCTTTTCTCTTTTGTGTCTTTTGTGTCTTTTGTGTCTTTATTGTTTTGTTTTTTTTATCTTCAATCTGTTGTTTTTGTGGTGTCTAGTGTGTCTCTATTTTGCTCTGTTTGAACGTATTTGAAGTATCGATAAAGTAAGAAGAAGAAAACACGTGCAAGACCAGCTGCACGCGAAACGCGACACCGCCTACGGCGAATACAATGTAACCGGTTATTTTCTTGCCCGGTGCGGGATTCGATACGGGGTGTACTGCACCACAAGGCGGCATCACTAACCGCTCGGCTAAAGGGTCAGACCCGTTAGCTAGGGGCTAACGTGTCTTATTAGTAGTTTACAGTCGTCACCCTCTCCCGGAAGCGCGCCCTCGCGCTTTGTTCTTCCCGCGCTCCGAAGAGACTTCTGGGGATCTGCACACTTCCGGATCCCGCCGCTGCCACAATGTAACCGGTTATTTTCTTGCCCGGTGCGGGATTCGTTACGGGGTGTACTGCACCACAAGGCGACGTCACTAACCGCTCGGCTAAAGGGTCAGACCCGTTAGCTAGGGGGCTAACGTGTCTTATTAGTAGTTTACATTAATTTAGATTGTTGTATGTTTGTATGCCGCTTTGGACAAAAGCGTCTGCTAAATGCCCAAACATAAACATAAACATCAAATCACTCATGAAGAATGTGGTCAAAAGGGTAGCCTATAGGCTACATAACGTTACAGTTATTAAAAAAACAACAACAACAACAACAGCAAGGCCATGAACAAATAACTGGGCAACTTCCATGGCCAGATATACTGAAATGGATGGTTCGTTGCTTCTTGTCAACGTGGAAGCAAAAACGTGTCTTTAGCAGCCAAGCGAAGCGTCTCCGCAGAGCCACATACAGCGTTGCAGAAGCTCTTCTCTAAAGCGTCCAGCTGAGTAGCATGCAACCCAGCCAATCACAGACAGAGCGGGGCGGGTCTAGGCGTGGCCATAGTAAGGGTTCGTAAATTGGCGCCACGACACGAGGCGACCGGAAGTCGTTCGATTCCAGCGGTCTCTGGCAGCACGAGAGACGACAAGAAACTTGAGCGAAGTTCCCCTTTATGCAAATGAGCAGCGACAGAGTCCCGCAGCGGCCAATCAGAGGGCGGATGTGTCCCTCTTACGGTCCTTCGCTGTGAAAGGTTTTCCTAAACTTGTTTGTTTTTGTTTTGTTTGGGTGGGGGGGTCCAAAAAACTTTTATTTACAGCAAACAGGTCTACGGCTGCCATGCAGAGGAAAAGGGAAAAAGACAACCAGTTTGTACAGACAAGGGGAGTTCAAAGTCCACTCGTTTTACGTCCTCTCAGAGTTCAGTTGAAATGTGCTTTCTTTAAAACAGCAAAAGGCTGCAGAGCTCCGTTGTTCTTCACGGCTTCAATTAAGGGCCGCACTAACTTGTCCCTAGGTAGGAAGGGGTGTGTGTGTGGGGGGGGGGGCTGTGTGATGGCCTGGCGGCCTATCCAGGGTGTCTCCCCGCCTGCCGCCCAACGCCTGCTGGGATAAGCTCCAGCATCCCCGCCACCCTGAGAGCAGGACAAGCGGTTCACAGAATGGGTGGGTGGATGGATGGACGGATGGATAGATGGACGGGTGGGTGGATGGATGGATGGGTAGATGGATGGGTGGATGGATGGATGCATGGGTGGATGGGTGGATGGACGGCTGGATGGACGGGTGGACAGATGGATGGATGGATGGACGGGTGCCATACGGCTGGAGTTCACCAACAAACGGATGACAGCAGGTTTGGAGTGGGACCATTTAGACTTGTGGATGAGGACTTCACCCAGAATGACGAAGAGCTGAGTTATATAGTGAACACTGCTGTCCGGCCCATAAAACACAACCTACAACAGCACATCAAATACCTTCATCTGTACATTAGCAGCCATCTGTCCATGCGTGAAGTCTTGCATATCAACCCAGAATAACCTGGAATGGGCACCGTGAAAGAACAAAGGAAATGTAGTTTCTGTATCTGTATTAAAACACACACAGGTATGTGTACAAGTAAAGAAACTGCAGTTCTCACATTAGCCCAGGTGGAGGAGAAACTGATAAGAGCAGCTGTTGCTGGTTTCCCTGTCACGATATGGGTTTTAATTGGAAATCCATGACTTGATCCTCTATCAAAAAATGAAAGACATATTGGGAAGTGCAGAGGCTGCCAGTCAACAGAGCGCGCTCGTGCTTCTCTTCTTTTAAAGATGGACAGTTTCCACCGGGAGCAAAGCTTGGCAGATGGGTCAGATTTATCAGCCATTACTGGGTTTGCACAGAAGTGAAAGCTTATAACGACCAGCAACAGAGAAACGCCCTGCACAGCTGACGCCTGAATGACACGATTCCTGCGGAACCAGACTGCCTGCTGTAGAGGAGTCATGAGAGCAAGGCCAAGAGGAGCCCACGTAACAAAATAAGATAAGATGTACTGTATTGATCCCCGTGGGGACGCCCATCCTCTGCATTTAACCGATCCCTACTGGAAACAGTGGGCAGCCATGTAGCTAGGAGTAAAATCTGGTGTCGGAGCACCTTGACACGGATGAAAACATAATCATTCACTGTAACTGAAAGCTCGCCACCATGGCCAACGCCTTGGACGCCTTGAAAGCGTTGGGATCCCCCAGGAAGGAGCTGGATGATGAGATAAGATGAGATGTATCATCGTTCATCTAAGTGACCTCTTCAGTTTCAACAGACTGAGAATGGCAATAACAATCTACGAACACGAATTCTTTCAGCTGCTCCCGTTAGGGGGCGCCACAGCAGATCATCCATTTCCTGTCCTCTGCAGCTGCCTCTGTCACGCCATCCACCTGCATGTCCTCCCTCACCACATCCATAAACCTCCTCTTTGGCCTTCCTCTTGTCCTCTTCCCTGGCAGCTCCATATTCAGCATCCTTGTCCCAATATACCCAGCATCTCTCCTTCACACATGTCCAAGCCATCTCAATCTTGTCTCTCTTGCTTTGTCTCCAACCCGTCCAACCTGAGCTGTCCCTCTAATATCCATCCATTATCCAAACCACTTAGTATCCTGCTGTCAGGGTCGCGGGGATGCTGGAGCCTATCCAAGCAGTCATTGGGCAGCAGGCAGGGGGACACTCTGGACAGGCCGCCAGGCCATCACATAATATACTCGTCCCTAATCCTGTCCTTCTTCGTCACTCCCAATGAAAATCTTATAATCTTCAACTCTGCCACCTCCAGCTCCGCCTCCTGTCTTTTCATCAGTGCCACTGTCTCCAAACCATATAACATAGCTGGTCTCGCTACGATTTATCTTGTGTCCTGACACTCTTCTCCACCCACTCCACCCTGCCTGCACTCTCTTCTGCACTCCCCGTTACTTTGGACAGTTGACCCCAAGTATCTAAACTCATCCACTTTTGTCACCTCCTTGCATGCTCACCATTCCACTGTCCTCCCTCTCATTCACGCATAGGTATTCCATCTTGTTCCTACTAACTGTCATTCCTCTTCTCTCCAGTGCATACCTCCACCTCTCCAGGTTCTCCTCCACCTGCACCCTACTCTCGCTACAGATCACAATGTCATCCACAGTCATGGAGTCTCCTGTCTGATCTCACCCATCAACCTGTCCATCACCATTGCAAACAAGAAAGGGCTCAGAGATGATCCTTGATGTAATCCCACCTCCACCTTGAACCCATCTGTCATTCCTACTGCACACCTCACCACCATCACACCTCCCTCATACATATCCTGCACCACTCCTTCATACTTCTCTGCCACTCCTGACTTCCTCATACAATACCACACCTCCTCTCTCGGCACCCTGTCGTATGCTTTCTCTAAATCCACAAAGACAGGATGTAGTAACTCCTTCTGGCCTTCTCTATACTTCTCCATCACATCCTCAAAGCAAACATCACATCTGTGGTGCTCTTTCCTGGCATGAAACCACACTGCTGCTGCTGCTCTACTGTGCGTGAACGTGTGTGCTATGTCTTACCTGTTGCTATATGTCAGCCTTGTTGCTCCGCACACGTAAGTATGACCACCATGAATGTTTTGTTGTACTGATTGTGATGTCCACATCTGTGTACTTGGCCTGTCATGTCACTGCTGTTCCTTGTTTTTACCTCTCTTTATTTTACTCCCCATCCCCTTCCCCTAGGGGGCACTTCCCCCCAACATAGGCCGTTATCGTAAATAAGAGTTTGCTCTTAATTAACTTGCCTATTAAAATATAGGATGAAAACATAAAGGTTATCTAAGGGACCTCTTCAGTGTCAACTGACAGCAGGTAGCCCCACCTTTATAAGCAATACAGTGGCCTAACAACGGAAAACAACGATCGGTTTCATATGCAAATTGCCGTGGCCGTTAACTAGAGTTAAGATGGCAATGCACACTATGCACAGAGGATTGGGGAATGGTTGGAATCACAGCATTGTAAGATGGTGACAGATGTACTCAGATGTATCCCCCCCCCCGGTTCAGTGATGGTCGTTCCCTCTTCACATAACTGACCTCTTTGACTCCCCATTCAAACCTTGAAAGCGTGGCCACTGGCCTGTAGATGGGTGCAGACGGTGGAGTCCTGGCCTTACACGTTAGCTCTTCTGTGTTGGTTCTGCTGATGTACAACTCACAGCGATCCTCCTGCCACTTAACATCGTACACTATATTGCTCCGTTTGTGCCTGGGGACCCGATCCACCAAGGAGTCTAGTCTAGTGTCCTGTCTGGTGTACTCACTTCTTCTTTTCTTCATTCATCAGCCCCTCAAAGTACTCCTTCCACCTTCTCAGCACACTCTCCTCGCTTCTCAGCACATTTCCATCTCTGTCCTTCATCACCCTAAACTGCTGCACATCCTGCACATCCTTCCCAGCTCAGTACCTCTGCCTAGCCAATCGAAACAAGTCCTTTTCTCCTTCCTTAGTGTCCAACCTCTCATACAACTCACAATATGCATTTTCCTTTGCCATCTTTCTCTTCGCTTTATTCCACATCTCCTTGTACTCCTGTCTACTTTCTTCGTCTCTCTGACTATCCCACTTGTTCTTTGCCAACCTCTTCCTCTGTATATGTTCCTGTACTTCCTCATTCCCCCACCAAGTCTCCTTGTCTTCTTTTCTCTGTCCAGATGACACACCAAGTGCCTTCCTAGCTGTCTCCCTCACTATTTCTGGAATGGTTGCCCAGACACCTGACAACTCTTCACTTCCACCCAGTGCCTGTCTTAACTCCTCCCTGAATGCCACACATTCTTCCTTCTTCAACTTCCACCATTTGATCCTTAGCTCTGCCTTCACTCTCTTCCTCTTCTTGGTCTCCAAAGTCACCCTAAAGACCACCGTCCGATGCTGCCTAGCTATGTTATCCCCTGTCACCACCTTGCAGCCTCCAATCCCTTTCAGACGGCACCTGTGTGCACTTTCCTCCACTTTTATACGTCACCCTGTGTTCCTCTCTCTTCTTGAAATATGAATTCACCACAGCCATTTCCCACTTTTTGCAATTACCCCACTCTTCCGAGCTGTCCCGGTCTCTGCTCCACCTCCTCTGCCAATCCGGGGAGGGCTGCAGACTACCACATGCCTCCTCCGATACATGTGGAGTCACCAGTCACTTCTATTCACCTGACAGTGAGGAGTTTCGCCAGG
This sequence comes from Lampris incognitus, assembly GCF_029633865.1. Taxonomy (NCBI): domain Eukaryota; kingdom Metazoa; phylum Chordata; class Actinopteri; order Lampriformes; family Lampridae; genus Lampris; species Lampris incognitus. Next base: position 63,860,469 of record NC_079215.1, read on the forward strand.
GGGACGTACCACGTGGGAGGATCACACAATTCCCCTAGTTCCCCCTCCCCCCTCAACAGGCGCCCCGACCGACCAGAGGAGGCGCTAGTGCAGCGACCAGGACACATACCCACATCCAGCTTCCCATCTACAGACACGGCCAATTGTGTCCGTAGGGATGCCCGACCAAGCCGGAGGTAACACAGGGATTCGAACTGGTGATCCCCGTGTTGGTAGGCAATGGAATATATCGCTATGCTACCCAGACGCCCTCATATTGCTCTCCTTGACACCATACGTAGCCTTCACCAACATGCCCATTAAAGTCCACTCCAATCACCACTCGCTCCTTCTTTGGTACACTCTCCACCACTTCATCCAACTCAGTCCAGAATTTTTCTCTCTTCCACTTCACACTCAGCGTTTATTTTATTTTATTTTTTTTACATGGTGATGGTGGTCGCGTGACTCAGGTCCTGGGCTGTTCCGGTGGCGTCTGGACACTGCTTGGCATCCTCCTCATCATATTCTTCATATATTTTATAATTACATTACAATTTTGTTATCCTTTTTCAGTGTTGTATTCTGTAAATTGTGTAAACACAACATCTATTGCACGTTGTCCGTCTTGGGAGAGAGACCCCTCCTCTGTTGCTCTCCCTGAGCTTTCTTCCTATTTTTTCTCCCTGTTAAAGGGTTTTTTAGGGAGTTGTTCCTTATCCGATGCGAGGCTCTAAGGACAGGATGTTACATTCCTGTAAAGCCCTTTGAGGCACATTTTTAATTTTTGATATTGGACTATACAAATAAATTTGACTTGACTTGACTATACATTTGCTTGTTTGTTTGTTTGTTTGTTGTTTTTTTAGGCTGATCTAAGGCATTTGACACAGCTAATCACCATATTCGTCTTCAGAAGCTTTCACATCTTGGAGTTAGGAACAATTTACAAACTCTCTCTCCTCTGTCCTGATACTCCTGGACCTGCCAGCTGCGTTCGACACGGTGAACCACCAGATCCTCCTCTCTACCCTCGAGGAGCTGGGTGTCACAGGCTCTGCACTCTCAATGTTTGCATCCTACCTGATGGGTCGCTCTACCAGGTGACATGGAGGGGATCTGTGTCGGAGCCTCGCAGACTGACTACAGGCATTCCACAAGGTTCGGTTCTGGGTCCTCTCCTTTTCTCCCTGTACACAACATCCCTGGGTTCTGTTATTCGTTCGCATGACTTCTCTTACCATTGTTATGCCGATGACACCCAGCTGATCTTGACCTTTGCTCCCTCTGACACACAAGTAGAGACACGCATTGCTGCGTGCTTGACTGACATCTCAGAGTGGATGGCAACACACCACCTGAAGCTCAATCTGGACAAGACAGAGCTCATGTTCCTCCCGGGGAAAGGTTGCCCGCACTGAGACCTGGCCATCACCATGACAACACTGTGGTGACGCCAACTCGGACTGCGAGGAATGTGGGTGTGATCCTGGATGACCAACTGTCGTTTGCTGAAAACGCTGCATCGGTTGCTCGCGCCTGCAGATTTCTCCTCTATAACATCAGGAGGATTCGCTCATTCCTCACCGACGAGATGGCACAGGTGCTCATCCAGGCTCTGGTCATCTCCCAGCTGGACTACGACAACTCCCTCCTTGCTGGCGCCCCGGCATTGGCCATCAGACCTCTGGAGCTTGTTCAGAAAGCTCCAGCTCATCTGGTGTTCAACCGCCCTACGTTCTCCCACACAACTCCCCTTCTCATGTCCCTACACTGGCTCCCAGTAGCTGCTCGCACCCAGTTTAAGACTCTGGTGCTAGCCTACAGGGCAGTGAAAGGAACAGCTCCTTCCTATCTCCTGGCCATTGTCAAGCCCTACACCCCCGCCCGACCACTTCACTCTGCTACCTCGGGACACCTGGTTGCCCCATCGCTCAGAGGCCCCTGCTGCCGATTGAGGACACCTGGTTGCCCCGTCGCTCAGAGGCCCCTGCTGCCGATCGACCCGGCTCTTTTCTGGCCTGGCCCCACAGTGGTGGAATGAACTCCCCACTGATGTCAGGACAGCGGAGTCGTTGCCCCTCTTTCAGCATAGGTTGAAAACTCGCCTCTTAAAGAAGTACTACCCTGTTACTCGCTTTTAGCACTTATTGTATTCACTCATTAAAAAAAACTCTTTCTTGCGCTTTTACTTTAGCACTGGTTTTGCTCTTAGATGCTTGTTTAGAGAGAAGATGCACTTATGCCCTCTGATGACTAGTAGTTCTCCTGATTTTCTACGTTAAATACACTCATTGTAAGTCGCTTTGGATAAAAGCGTCGGCTAAATGACTGTAATGTAATGTAATGTAATTCACTGCTCTGGTTAACTACCTTAAAGATAGACAGCAGTTTGTGTTCTATAATGGAACAAATTCTCATTTTCTTCCCATACTCTGTGGTGTACCACAAGGCTTAATTCTTGGACCTTTGTTCTTTTTGATATATATTAATGACCTCCCCAATGTCTCAGATAAGCTGTCTAAAATTTATTTGCCGATGACACAAGTGTCTTCTAGTCACATAAAGATTCTGACACCATCATTAAGGTGTTAAATTAAGAACTTAATAAGCTATTTGGTTTAAGTCCAACAAACTATCACAACATTAAAAAAAACAAGCTTCACCTTTTTTGATCTTAAATCAGGGATTTTTAACTCCTCATCTAAAATTGTAATCGATAACCTCCCCATAACTAATGTGTGTTCTACATGATTCCTTGGCATTCTGCTTGATGAATCCTTATCTTGGAAACCTCATGTCAGGGCCATAACCACAAAAATGGCCAAGAGTATTGGTATTCTAAGCAAAACCCGCCGTTTGATCAACACTGAGGTAGCCACTATGATACATTATTCAATGGTTTATCTGTATATTAATTATTGTAATATAGCTTGGGTTAGTACTCATCAGACCAAATATGGGCCCATATACTGTCTTCAGAAATGAGCACTATAAGAATAATAAATTGTGTACATTGAAGACATTCCTCTCAGCCTCTATTCCTTCAATTAGTTGTCCTCAGTGTTTATCAAGTGAACCATCTCCAGATTGGTTTATCTGTTCATGTTCCTTAAAAAGAACCCTCTCCCCTTTTTTCCCTGACATATTTGCATACAATTATCAATTTCATACTTACTCCACATGGAGGTTTTTTTTCGCTCCTTAGACCTCCCCGTTCCTGTACTTCCCAGTCTCAGTTTAGTATATTCTACCGAGGGTCCAAAATATGGAATCCTCTGCCCTTATATTGTTTGAATTTGTCTTCACATCAGTTTAAAGAGAGCCCTGAAATCATTTCTCCTAACCAATATTTTCCATAAGGTGGGTCCAACCAATGTTTTCCTTTGTCCTGTAGCAAGTCTAAAGGCCTATTATGAACATCATTGTTTTTCTTATATATATATATAATGTTTATTTTCTCATTTATCTTCCTTGTCTTATGAAAACTCTAAGCCATATCACATGAGTGTATACTCTTAGTGATAGAGTTTGTGTGTGTACGCTTGCATGTATCATGAATGAGTGTTCTTGATGTGTGTGTGTGTGTGTGTGTTGTGACTATGACTGAGTCATTGTACTTGTGTAACATGGGTGTTAATGGGATGCATTGTTGTCGGGTGCTGTGCTGAACTGTGTCTCCGTGTCTTGCTATGTGTGGAATTATTGATACACACAAATTGTGCGTACCGCATTGCTGTAATTGTTTCCTGTAGTATGCTGCCTGGAGAATGCCACTTTCCAAGCCCCTGGAGGGTTTTTAGGCAATTCTCCTTCACATCTTATTTCAAATTATATATTGTATCTTTTTAAAAATTTTATATGTGTAAATAAAGAAATGAACAAATGAGAAAAAAGGCAAACCTTAAGCTATACCAGAAATTTGAGATGTGCAAACAAACAAACAAACAAACAAACAAAGCCCTTTGACTTATTACACAAAATAGAATTTCTACTATCTCAATTTGTGCGACAGAATGGACATTCAAATATATTTGGTGAGGTGACCAGAACTGCATGAAAATATACAGTTTATAGATCACAGGATATACATATACAGTACAAACATGTTTTAAGCAATGCACACCGTGTTTTCTGTACATTAAATATTACAGATGTATAAAAACCTACATTTCATTCAGCTATAATGTCTTTAGAGCACAATCTAATCCGTTACCCCAGAGTCTTGGTTTTTCCTGTTCTTATCTCATGTATTTTCCATCTTCAGTCACTATGAAAGACGGCAGGAACCTCGACAAAGCCCAGCTTGGGACTTGGCCGGTTACGCTGACGCAGTAGCTCTCTGTTAAATATCTAAAGTTCAATTATCAGTCAAGCTAGGAACACTGCAGCTGCTGCGCGTGTGCTTTTAGCATTCTCCAAAATAATCATAATCTGATGGACTGACAACCTGTCTAGGCTGCCAACGTGCATCCTGTGCAATGCATGCTGGGAAACACTCCAACCTCTCATGGCCCTGAATTGGATTAAGTGAGTGTAGATAATGGATGGATGGATGGATGGATGGATGGATGGATGATCAACTGAGTAACAGAATTGAATTGAAAAAGGCTTTTCTTTGGGGGGGGGGAGGTTACGCTCTGGTGGGCTGTTGCCTCACAGAACCTGTCATAAGTAGATCCAGTTTCTACTCGAACCTGGTGTGTGTTGGGGGAGGGGTTGTCCGGATTGATACCAGCACACATATCTTCAGATTTAATGTCAGTCAAGTGACAAGACGTTCACAAACCCTTTCTTTGTTTGTTCATGGTCACTGTTGGTCTTGATCAATATTTTCTAGCAGGTTCATTTGTCTTCCTTGACAGAAAACCCTCATGAAATTAAAAAAAAACAATACGTTAGTAAAAAAAAAAAAAAACTCTCATCTTTTAATACCCTGTAATGATTGTTGTTGAACCAGGCAGGATCAGTTTATACCTTGCCGCTAGCTAATACTGAGTACCCAAGGTAACTCTTTCCTTAGATTTATCAACCTAAGAGCATTCAAGCTAAGCGACGTACCCATTTTCTGTGGGTCCATTTTTGGCATTAGTTGCTTGTCCATTGGCTTGCTTTTTACCATCTGCACTCCCTGACTGAAGGAAACGAGCTCCGTCTGTGGCCGACGGGTCAGAAGCTGACCTGCCACGCTGTGCTTTCTGCCTGGTCAGGTTTCGGCGGTGGTAGAAGAGGTAGCCCGGCAAGAGGAAACCAAACAAGGAGAAGATGAGAAGTCCAAAGTTTATCTGTTGATTGAGGGAGAGGGATGTTAGTCAAATGCGATGGCCTGGCGGCCTGTCCAGGATGTCTCCCCGCTTGCCGCACAGTGACTGCTGGAATAGGCTCCAGCATTCCCGCAACCCTGGGAGCAGGATAAGCGGTTAAGATAATGGATGGATGGATGTTAGTCAAAGTTGTCATTTGCCACCTGGTAAAAACATTTTTCACATGCTCAAGCCACTACCCAAGACTTGGTCTACTGGTACTTTACCGTGTTAATGCTATAGATGTTCTGGCTTGTAAAAAGGCACATATCTACAAAAATTGGTTCTCTGTGCTTTTATATTGTGAACCTCTGGATAGATGCCAAATACAAAAAACTAATTGGATTGATAAAATCTCCTGCACTACTCGTCGAATGTCTTCCCAAAATTCCCCCACTCTTGGACATTTCCATATACAATTGAAAAGTGTTCCTTTGTACTCCCTACATCTGTTACATAAGTCTGGAAGGCTGGGATTAAATTTATTGAGTTTTTCTGGTGTAATGTATTGCAGAGGTTTTAGACGCATGTTAGTGGATGGAATTTGAGCTTTATTGCATGCCTTATTCCATTCTTCAATTGGTATTTGCTTTTGTATATCGCTCTTCCATGCTTTCCATTTAGATTCTGAGGATTCTAGTGATCTAGCAATCAAGAAGTTATGTACTTCTGATATAATTCCTTTTCCAAAGGGATTTTTAATTAAAACCGTTCCCCAGTGAGGATAAAGCAGGGATGGCAAAGGATTGTTCTTGATTATATGCAATAAAGGTCTTGAGCTGTAAATTTTTTTTTTTTTTTTAATTATGGGGGACATTGTACTTGACAACGAAAATGTTTTAACATTCTGATCCTCAGGATCAAAAATATCATTAGTTTGTCTTACTCCCTTATCAGCCCATAGTTTAAAACCCCCATCAGCCCTACCTGGCACAATTATTACCCCAAATTGGACTATATGGAGAGAGAGCAGGGGTTTCAACTTCAACTATTTTTGTACCTCATACCTTATATAGCAATCACGTTTCTCACTATAGGGTTCGATGTTTTCTTTTCAAGGTTCTTAGGATTATCAGAGTATATGTATGCCAGCAGCTGAGGCTTTACAGAGCGAGACTCGGTGTCTTTCCATGCTGGCGAGTTTTCTGTCGAGTAATAAAACCTTGATTCTAACTTGAGTTGCCTAGTAATACCACGACAAGTTCGGACAGTGTAGCCCTCTCCTGTCATAAGGTAAATACAGGAGGGACAAACTAAGTCTGGGGCGTCTGTTTTTCCATTATCATTGAATTACTGAATAATTTCTTTATTCAAGTAAAGAAGTTTGGAGGAGGCAGCAATTGAATATTTTGAAAGAGGTATAATAGCTTGGGGAGAGTATTCATTTTCAGTATATTAATTCTACCTATTTGGGAGATTGGAGGTGATGACCATCTTTCAACTGACTCAAATAGATGTTATAACAGGATAATAATTAATTAGCTTGTACAACTTCTTCTAATCTGTGAGTAATTTGTATCCCTAATAGCCTAATACATAGCCTAAATAGCCTAAATGACTGCGGGTTGTCAAGGCGGCCCAGCATATCACCAGTACCCAGCTCCCAGCCATTAAAGACATTTATCACAAACGCTGCCTTCGAAGGGGTCTCAGCATCAGCAGAGATCCCACCCACCCCAAACATGGACTGTTCTCCCCCCTGCACTCTGGGGGGCGCTACAGGAGCCTCAGTGCCCGCACTGCCAGGCTCAAAAACAACTTCTTTCCCCAAGCTGTTTTCTCTAATTACATTCTAGAATACACTGGCATGAGGTCATACTTGAATATGTATCATAGCATTATTTGACATGCATGTTACATCGCACCAACAATGTATTTTGCAGAACATGGGAGCCTTTTATGTCATATTTATGTCATATATTGGTTTAGGTAGGTCTCTACTATTCTTACAAGAGGGTATATGTAGTATAGACCTGTGTGATACCTGCTATTTAGCTATTTGTTATTTTTATTTCATGTAATTCCTGACTCACCAGCCTTTTGAAATGTGTGAGTCTATGAGCAGGGATGTTCTGTTTTGTTTTAATATTTTTCTATTGTTTCTGTTGATGTGTGTTGCTTTGACTTAATCATAATTTGTTTTAATAAAAAAATCAATAATATATATAGATGGTTGGAGGTTGGGGGCATTCGGGGATGGCTGTAGTCAGTGAGGGTCCTCACAAGTATAGAAAAACAAATGTGTGTGTGTGTGTGTGATGTGTAGTTGCCAGACATGTATAGGGGGTATACATTGTGACCCCTACAAATAAGCAGCTGTAAATGTGGCCCATAGTTGGGTACACTCCTACTGATTAGAAGGCGGTGTACTCTGAAATGCTGGTGTGCCATCTTGATTTCCCTGCAGATGCAGACTGTAAGCATAGGTTGGCATGTACACATGAGCCTGCACGTGTGTCTCACCCAGTGTGGGTCTCCGTTGAGCTCCCCCACCATAACCATGAACAGCGGTTGCTGGAGCAGAGCGAACACAGCACTGATCATCGACTGCAGGCCTGTCAATGTCCCAAAATGTTTGGCGGGATACCTAGTGGACAGCAGGAAATGTCTTTTCACAACCAGACTCAAGGAGATATTAAGCTGGTCTCATGTAATGTGTGTGAGGGAAGTGCCAGTCGTACTGACTGCTGCTGCACTTTGACTATTACAATCTGTGTCTCCGGCTCGGTAAACTTCCCCGGAACTTTAAATATTGTCCAAGTCCTTAAACTGTGCTTAAATTGTCCTTAGCTTGTACTAACGGCCCTGTTGGTAACATGAAACAGTTTGGCTTTTGTTCATGAAAAATAAGGAAGGAAGAAGGTAAGGAAAGTGAGGAAGGAAAGCTGGAAGGTGGGGAAACTACTGTGACGGTGAGTCACCATTGAAACCACGGCTGTCGTTGTGTAGAACAGGATAGGAACAGAACTCACACAGCAGCATAGAGACCTCCACAACAGGAGTGGATAAACCCTCTGACTACTGTGTGGAGGACGAAGGAAAACACCTGAAAGAAAAGAGCGATGGAGAAACAGACAGGGGTTGTAAGTAAGTACGGATGTGGATTTATATGCCCTTGATATTGGTATGCAAACAGTTCACATTGTTCTAGCCTAGACCTCCTTAATAATAACAATAATAATAACTTCATTATTTCTAAAACAATGTTACACAGGTCTTGACAAAAGAAACAAAACCAGGCAAGGCAAAAACAAGAATAAGACCAAAGGACGTGAGCAAAGAGGAGGTAACAACAATGAATGAATAAGACCAAATAAATGGGAATAAAAATAAAAACAGTATATATAAATGAAAACAAACATCAAATATTTGCAAAAACTTTCAGAGAGAGAAAAGTTTTGAGGAGAGATTTAAGACATTAAACGCTGGCAGACATCATTTAAAACCATACGGACAGAACCTCCACCGACTGCTTCAGTACCACTTTCTACATGCTGCAGATGAACTAGTCTGTCCGACTCATCTGATAGCGTCAAAGTGGCTGATACGAGCAGCTAAAAGTGAGGCAAGAGCCTGTCCGTATGCGGCACTGCTGTGGGCTGGGGGAACCACGTGTCGTTTCCCTTCATGTGTGCAAGTACATGAAGGGAAACGACAAATAAAGTCTCAGAACCAGAATCATGTGTATTGGGATTTGACTCCGGCTTCGTGGCTCTCTCAGTGTACTTAACATAGAATAACAACACTACAACACAACAACCTTCAGATATAAACACAAGGGTTGACTTATACAGGTGAAATAAGAGGTGATGAGGTGCAGTGGTGCAGAGAATACGTATATCAGACATGCTGAAGTAGATGTTAGCAGGTTACTTACATACATGCCTGAGGTAGACGAGCACGACAGAGCGTACCAGTATACATACAATGTACAGTACAGTATATACAGCATGTACAGTACAGTATATACACCATGTACAGTACAGTATATACAGCATGTACAGTACAGTATATACAGCAGGTACAGTACAGTATATACACCATGTACAGTACAGTATATACAGCAGGTACAGTACAGTATATACAGCATGTACCGTACAGTATATACAGCAGGTACAGTACAGTATATACAGCAGGTACAGTACAGTATATACAGCATGTACCGTACAGTATATACAGCAGGTACAGTACAGTATATACAACATGTACAGGGCAGTATATACAGCAGGTACAGTACACTATATACAGCATGTACAGTACAGTATATACAGCAGGTACAGTACAGTATATACAGCATGTACAGTACAGTATATACAGCATGTACAGTATATACAGCAGGTACAGTACAGTATATACAGCATGTACAGTAGCGTATATAGAACATGTACCGTACAGCATATACAGCAGGTACAGTACAGTATATACAGCATGTACAGTACAGTATATACAGCATGCACAGTGCAGTATATACAGCATGTACCATACAGTATATACAGCATGTACCGTACAGCATATACAGCAGGTACAGTACAGTATGTACAGCATGTACAGTACAGTATATACAGCAGGTACAGTACAGTATATACAGCATGTACAGTACAGTATATACAGCAGGTACAGTACAGTATGTGCAACATGTACAGTACAGTATATACAGCAGGTACAGTACAGTATGTGCAACATGTACAGTACAGTATATACAGCATGTACAGTACAGTATATACAGCAGGTACAGTACAGTATATACAGCATGTACAGTACAGTATATACAGCAGGTACAGTACAGTATGTGCAACATGTACAGTACAGTATATACAGCATGTACAGTACAGTATATACAGCAGGTACAGTACAGTATATACAGCATGTACAGTACAGTATATACAGCAGGTACAGTACAGTATATACAGCATGTACAGTACAGTATATACAGCAGGTACAGTACAGTATGTGCAACATGTACAGTACAGTATATACAGCAGGTACAGTACAGTATATACAACATGTACAGTACAGTATATACAGCATGTACAGTACAGTATATACAACATGTACAGTACAGTATATACAGCATGTACAGTACAGTATATACAACATGTACAGTACAGTATATACAGCAGGTACAGTACAGTATATACAACATGTACAGTACAGTATATACAGCATGTACAGTACAGTATATACAACATGTACAGTACAGTATATACAGCAGGTACAGTACAGTATATACAACATGTACAGTACAGTATATACAGCATGTACAGTACAGTATATACAACATGTACAGTACAGTATATACAGCATGTACAGTGCAGTATATACAGCATGTACAGTATATACAGCAGGTACAGTACAGTATATACAGCATGTACAGTATATACAGCATGTACAGTACAGTATATACAACATGTATGGATTTATTGACAGTGTTCATTTGAATGACCGCCTGCGGAAAGAAACTGTTTTTATATCTGGTTGTTTTGGGGTTCAGTGCTCTGTAGCGCCTCCCAGAGGGGAGGAGTTGGAACATGTTGTGAGTCTTGTGACCAGGGTGTGATGGTCTGCAGTGATGTTGCCTGCCTGTTTCCTGAGTCTGGAGGTGTGCAGGCCCTGAATGGAGGGCAGGTTGGCACCACTGATCTTCTCTGCAGACCTCACTGTCCGTTGTGGTCTGTCCCTGTCCTGTTTTGTGGCTGATCCAAACCAGACAGTGATGGATGGGCAGAGGACAGACTGGGGTATTACAGTGTAGAACTGAATCAGCAGTTCCTGAGGCAGGTTGAATTTCTTGAGCTGGTGGAGAAAGTACGTCCTCTGCTGGGCCTTTTGATGATTGTGTCTATGTTGGATGCCCACCATAGGTCCTGGGAGATTATAGAACCCAGAAATCTGTAGGTTTTCACTGTAGACACCGTGCTGTTGAGTATGGTGAGGGGGGGGGCAGTGTTGGGGGGGCTCCTCCTGAAGTGCACCGTCATCTACACTGTTCTGAGCGTGTTCAGCTCCAGGTTGTCATGGCCACACCAGAGGGCCAGCTGATCAACCTCCTGTCTATATACAGACTCTTCATCATCCCAGATAACACCAACAATGGTTGTGTCAGCCACAAACTTCAGAAATGTAACAGACGGGTCACCTGAGGTGCAGTCATTTGTGTAGAGGGAGAAGAGTCGAGGGATAGAGCACACATCCCTGGGGGGCACCGGTGCTGATTGTTTGGGTGCTGGGTGTGATTTTCCCCAGCCTCACCAGCTGCCTCCTGTCTTTCAGGAAGTTTTTAATCCACTGGCAGATGGGGGCTGGTACAGTGGTCTGGGTGAGTTTGGAGTGGAGGATATCTGGGATGATGGTCTTGAATGCTGAGCTGAAATGCTCAAATACAGGACCCTTGTGTATCTCACTGGGGAGTCAAGGTGTTGGAAGATGTAGTGCAATCCCATGTCGACTGCATCATCCACTGACCCGTTTGCTCGGTAGGCAAACTGCAGGGGGCCGAGCAGGGGGCCTGTGATTTCCTTCAGGTGGGCCAACACTAGTCTCTCGAAGGATTTCATGACATAGTCATTTAATCCTGTGATACCGGGTTTTTGTTGGGGATCGGGGATGATAGTGGAGCTCTTGAAGCAGGAGGGGGCTTCACACAGCTCCAGTGATCTGTTGGAGATCAGTGTGAAAATGGGGGCCAGCTGGTCAGCACAGACCGACAGGAGGGTGACACGCCATCCGGACCCGGTGCCTTCCTGGTCTTCTGTCTCTGGAAGAGCTGGCGCACATCCTCAACACAGATCCTGAGTGTGGGTGGGGGTCGGGGAGGGAGGGCGGAGTGGCTGGCAAGGAGTGCAGTTGGTGGTGTATTGTTGCCGGAGAGGGGGAGAGGTGTGAAAGTTTGCTTTTCAACATGCAGTAAAACCCATTTAGGTCGTCAGCCAATTGATGGTTCCCTGCAGTGTGGGGGGTGGGGGGTGGGGGAGGTGGTCTCCTGTAGTTGGTAATGTCTTTCAAACCGCTTCAGGCTTCTGATCGGTCGTCGGCAGAAAATCTGCTTTTCAACTTTTCAGAATAGCACCTCTTTGCAACTCTGGTCTCCTCTGTGAGTGTATTTCTGGCTTTGTTATACCGGATCCTATCGCCACTCCTGTAGGCTTCCTCCTTGGCCTGACGAAGCTGCCTGAGTTTAGCTGAGAACCAGGGCTTATTGTTGTTAAAAGTACAGAAGGTTTTGGTGGGCACACCCATGTCCTCACAATAGCTGATGTCAGATGTCACAGTGTCAGTAAGGTCATCCAGGTCTGTAGAGGAAGCCTCAAAAACACTCCAGCGCAGTCGAGGTAGGCCTGGAGCTCCAGCTTGTGAGGTAATGGACTCATTGGTCCATTACCTCACAGTTTTAACCACAGGCTTTGCAGATTTTAGTTTCTGCCTGTAGGCTGGGATGAGATGAATCAGACAGTGATCAGAGAGGCTCAGGGCTGCACAGGGGACAGAGCGGTAGGCATCCTTTAATATTGTGTAGCAATGATTCCAGAGTGTTCTTGTCTCTGGTGGGACATTTAACATGCTGTCTGTATTTTGGCAGTTCATGGCTGAGATTTGCTCTGTTAAAGTCCACAAGGATGATGAGTAGGGAGTCTGGATATTTGCACTCCATGTTAGTAATTTGATCAGCCAGGTCTTTTTAACGCCTCTTAAACACAGGCCTGGTGTGGGATATAGACACCAACCAGAATAAATGGGGAAAATTCCCACGGTGGACAGAATGGTTTACAGTCAATGAAAAAGGTCTCCACGTGAGGGCTGCATGATTTCTTCAACACTGACATCCATACACCAACCTTCATTTATCTAGAAGCATATATCGCCACCCCGTTGTTTCCCTGATAGATCCATATGATATGGCAGTCTGCCCGGAGGAGTTGGAACCGCGGCAGATGAAGTGTACTGTCTGGTATATGCTCCCTAAACCAGGTTTCAGTGAGGCACTGGTTGGCAGATCTGGAAAAGTCTTGCGTTTTTTCCATTTAGGAGTAGCAGTTCATCCAGCCTGTTGGCCACAGAGCAGATATTTGCCAGGTGGATTGACGGGAGGGTGGTTCTAAATCTCCACTGTCACAGTTTAACGAGTGCTCCGGCTCGCTTTAACCCTTCGGTGTCTTCGGCGTAGTCCGCACACGGCTGTACCGATCAAGACCTCGGCAAGACTTTCATTAAAATGTTCAATTAAAGTCATAAAAAAGTCTGTTTAGTTTGGACAGTTGGCAGTTGGAGACTTAAAAGTTCTTCCCTGCGGTATGTGATCAGTGAGTGGGCGCTGGAAGCTAAAATAAAACAGGAAAAAGTACAAGAGAGCGCAGAACCGAGGCTACCATCTTTGGCACCATCTTCATGACGAATTTGGACTTGTTAGCAGCATCTAATTAAAAGAACTATACATAGGCGGTGCTGTTAAGAGGCTAGTGTAACAGTGTACGGCCATGGATGTGTAGACTCGCTAGCCCTTGGCTAACAGGCCATACCCTTTAGTTGACTGGTTAGCGCAGTCACTAGTGGTGCGGGGAAACCAAGTTCGATCCCCGCCTGCCCCTTAAATTCGAGCTACACTAGAAAGCTCGTTTTTTCAGTGATACTTTTGGGGAAAATCCTATCTATCTGTGATTAAGAGAATCATCCAACATGTGGATGGACAACTGATGTGCATATGCGGCCAGTTATAAATATTTTTATCTCTACTTTTATATATTTATTTATTTTAGCAATTGCAACAGTTATTTAATTTCTCCTCCCAGTTGGCCGTGCCTGGAAAACCTCCAAAGGAAGGCGCCCAGGATGCATCCCAATCAGATGCCCGAACCATCTCAACTGGCTCCTTTCGACGCGAAGGAGCAGCGGCTCTACTCCGAGCTCCCGCCAGATGTCCGAGCTCCTCACCCTATCTCTAAGGCTGAGCCCAGACACCCTACGGAGGAGACTCATTTCAGCCGCTTGTATCCGTGATCTCACCCTTTCGGTCACTACCCAAAGCTCATGACCATAGGTGAGGGTTGGAACGAAGATTGACTGGTAAATTGAGAGCCAAATACAATCACTCACATTCCTCCTCATTTCTATGGGCAAGTCTGCCATTCACCTAACATAAATGTAATTGGACTGTGGTGGGGGAACCAGACACCCCATTCAAACATGGGGAGGGCATGCAAGATCCACACAGAAGGGTCTGGGTCAAACCTTGAAAGTGGCACTTGGTTGCATTTGGCAAAAAATCAGAAACTATCTTTGTTAGAGGTATGCAAGCATTTAGGTCCTTCGGTAAAAATAACAATAAAAGAGATGTTTGAATTTTAAACCTGCATCCATGATTAACTGGTGTATTTTTTCTCATTACTCAAGATATTATCATACCCATCCGCTATTCACCCACAGAGCAGTGCCAACATACATTTCTTGAACCTGTCCCACGCTGCTGTATAACCACAGACACTGTAGGGTCCAAGTCATGCTGTGCAAGTGTGAATATGTAAATGTCGTTTTCTCACCTGCAAGGGAAGGTTGTCAATCATGCTAATGATTCCGAAGGTGACCAATAGCAGGTTGGTGAAAAGGAAAGCTCTGATGGCATTGGTCAATTTCTGAATCTTCCTGTCTCTCTTCGTGGAACCTGAGTGGCTGAAGGAGACAAAGGTCAAATGTCAGGTGAGGTTTATGGCACAAACAGAGGAGAGGGGACAGTTTTGTTCTAAAACCCCACAAACTGGAACACAGCCTGATAGTGCTATTTGAGGCTGAGAATGTGGAGATCTGAGATAGGCCATGGACTAATGTGTCACAGCCTCGAGTGTGACACATTAATGGGTGGCCACAAAAACTTCCCTCTGAATTGATGGAAAAATCATTCATTTGCAAACACATGCACACCCTTGCACACACACCTCTACCATGTATCTTTGTTGCTCTTGAAGTCCCCCCCTCCTTCCATCTTGGACAACAATCTTACCTTGCCCTGAAAATAGTTCTAACATTTAATCCTAAAAAGAACCCTTCAACTTTTGAGTCCTCTTTTTACCTCTTCTCTGTGTGTGTGGTCGCTTGGTCTTCTTCACATTCCTTCATCTTCCAGTCCATGATGTAGCCAATCAGGGGGCAGGTCAGTAGACAAAGTAGCTGCAGGGTACCAAAGATAGACGAGTAGAAACCAACTGGAGAATACGTACCGAGATGAATGCAGCAACAGAGAGAAAGAGAGAGACAGAAGGTACATCAGAAAAGGAGAGACAAATAAAGAGGGAGGTAGATGGAAACAGTGGCTATGTCTGAATATTCTGCTACATACCACATACAAATAGAATATACACTGCATGCTAACAGTACTACATACCGTTTAGTACTTACTACGCATTAATACACACTTAGTATGCAGCATAAATATATTATAATATCCACAGTTCAACCAGCAAAAGTGACGGCAAGTGAGTATCACCCAGTAACTACGAGCCTGCCACAGAGAGACATGCAGACAGATAACCAACAGAGGTGGGCAGACACATAGCCACGTACGGGTAGATGTGAACATACACATGCAGAAAAAGTAAGTGGGCGAGAGAGTCAGTCCATGTGGTGCGTGGTAGTAATGACGCTATCTGTACAGAGACCATCTCTCTTATTGAAGTCTCACCTTGAGCTTCGGCCTCCCTCGCCAGTTCTTCAGAAGCTGAAACAGACAACAGCTGGGAGTCAGGGATCTTCCATGACATGAGACATGAAGAGCACAGATTTTAATCACGTCCAATGAGTGCCCAAGACATCTGGACCACAGCCCTTACACTGAGCTGCATCCCCTCATTTCCCATCTTACCTCTGTTGTCTGATGGATGAGGAATCGGATTACAAAAAGAAAATCCTAGTTCTCCCCTCCCTCAATGAAATGCATTACTCATAAAGTCCACAAGTGTTCAAAGTTTTGGTTTGTGATCATAGTATTTGACAGCTTGTAAACTCTTTCATATTAGTTTTATTGCTTTTTTTTACGCTGGTATTATTTCTGTTTATGCATTCTTACGGTGGGGGTCGCCATGGGTAACCAGAAACTCCAACATCTTGTTCATGGCACCCATGAAGAAGATGATCCTCAGCTGGGTCATGGCCATAGTGATGAGACTCCAGAGGAAGATGGGAGAACACACGGAATGACAAAGTGGAACAGAGCCTAGAGAGGAGATGTGGGGGGGGGGGTAAGAGTGAGTGATGGAGATGGGAGAAAGAGAGATGAGAGCGAAAAAAGATGAGAAGAGAGAGAAGGTGAAAAAAGTGTAGTCAGCAAAGCAAAGACAACCTCAACATTAAAGACGATTGTGAAACTAGGGCCCCTCATTTTATATTTGTTATGTAGTTCACCACTCCAACTCACTGGTTGGCATCTATGCTCCATCAGGGTGTATATCCGGTTTTTCATTCCAACCAAACTGTCCACCAGCTGATTTCACTGATTTATAAGACTCCAACCGGAAAGGCGTTACACATTATCCATTCTGCCTCTAATGCTGTCAACTGGAGTGTTCTACGGACACTCAGAGTTCTGTTGGGTCCCAGGTTGTGGGTCCTGTATAATTGAAGTCTGTGGTAAACTGCTCAAAATCTATTTCTTAGAATATTAAGTATAAAACAGCTGCATACCCACAATACAGGTTTTGCTTGGGTCAAAGTAATTGAGATTTTTTTTTCCCCCACAGCCCTTTGTTTCATTTCACTTCATGTATGCAAGTGCATGAAAGGAAATGACAAATAAAGTGTTCCTGATTCCTGATTCCTGATCCCTGATTTTGACAGATCTCAGTGACAAATGGTCTAAACCATGATTTTAGCTAAGGAAGTTTTTCAACTGCTAACTAGAAATACTGCTCAGTTAGGAGCATCAGTCCCATCATTTCGGACCACATCAAATTAAAAATGTGAAAAAAAATATGTAAAAATATGGAAGAAATATACATGTACCTACACATACACATTATATATACATATACATACATATACATACATATACATACACATACATACATACATACATACACATACACATACATACACATATACACATATACACATATACACATATACACATATATACATACATACATACATACATATATACATATATACATATATACATATATACATACATACATACATACATACATACATACATACATACATACATACATACATACATACATACATACATACATACATACATACATACATACATACATACATATCTTGCTCAAGCTCGGTCCTCCGCCAGAGGCCTGGGAGTTTGAGGGTTCTGCGCAGTATCTTAGCTGTTCCTAGGACTGTACTTTTCTGGACAGAGACCTCAGATGTTGTTCCTTGAATCTGCTGGAGCCACTCTCCAATTTTGGGTTTACAGTCCCTAGTGCTACTATTACCACTGGGACAACTGTGGATTTCACCTTCCACATCCGATCAAGTTCTTCCTTCAGCTCTTGGCATTTCTCTAGCTTCTCATGCTCTTTCTTCCTGATGTTACTGTCACTCAGGATTGCTACAACCATCACTACTTCTGACTTCTGTTCCTTGTTGACCACCACAGTGTCTGCTATTGTTTGTTTAGTTTCCTGTTCTTTCTCTGTCATCACATTCAGCAGGGAAGAACTTTTAAACCTCAGATTATTCACTGGTCAAACTTATTTTTACTGTTTTTATTGAAACAAAAAGTTTATTGAGCTTTTAGTTGGAGGAGCAGCAGCTCTGTATGGGCTTCACCAGAGCCGACGACAGGGGAATTGAGGGGGAGTGCTTGTTAAACTGCAACAGTAGGGATTTCGAACTGCGCTCCTGTCATCCACCTGGCAAATGTCCGCTCACTGACTAAGAACATGGGCGAACTACTGCTCCTCAACAGAGAAAAAAAATTTGACTTTTCCAGATCTGCTGCCCTGGGCCTAACTGAAACCTGGCTTGGTGAGCGTATTCCAGACAGCTTACTCCATCTGCCACACTTCCATTTCCTCCGTACGGACTGTGAGATGGAGCTAACGGGGGGAAAATGGGGAACGCGATCTGCTTCTATATAAACAAAGGTTGGTGCGCAGATGTCACAGTGTTGAAGAAATCAAGAAGCCTTTGCTTAGAAATCATTTTCATTGGCTCTAAGCCATTTTACTCACCGTGGGAGTTTTCATCATTTATTCTGGCTGGTGTCTGGCGACAGACATGGGCACAAGTCCATGAATACTGGGATGGCACCCAGCGCTTTACCTGTACCCCCGTCCATAGAGTTAGTGGTTGTCAGCAAGGGCATCCGACGTAAAAGTTTGCCGAATCAGTATGCGGATTAACAAGACCATAACGGATCCGTCAAGGCTCTATATGGGATGGGTCGAGTCCCGGGTTAACAACAGCCGCCATTGGTGCTGTGCCCTCACAGGGTACCGATGGAAAGTATAAAATCCACTGTGGCGACCCCTGAGAAACAGGGAATAAGCTGAAAGAAGAAGAGGATGATTCTGGCTGGTGTCTATATTCCTCCCCAGCCGTGTATTAGTGAGGCGTTACAACACCTGGCTGACCAGATAATAAACATGGAGCACAAATATCCAGACTCCCTTCTCATTATCTTTGGGGATGTTAACAGCGCAAACCCCAGCCACGAAATGCCAACATAAAGACAGCATGACAAGTGTCCCACCAGGGACAAAAACACACTGGATTGCTACACAATATTAAAGGATGCCTATCTCTCTGTCCCCCATGCAGCCTTGAGACTCTCTGATCACTGTCTGGTTCATCTTCTCCCAACCTACAGGAAGAAACTAAAATATGCAAAGCCTGTGGTTAAACCTGAGGAGGTGGATTAATGAGTCAAAACTGGAGCTTCAGGCCTGCTTTGATTGCACCGTTTGGAGTGTTTTTGAGGCTGCACCAACAGACCTGGACGAACCTACTGACACTGTGACATCTTACATCAGCTTCTATGAGGACATGTTTGCGCCCACCAAAACCTTCTGCACATTCAATTACAATTTCATTAACAATAAGCCCTAGTTCACAGCAAAACTCAGACAGCTTCATCAGGCCAAGGAGGATGCCTAAAGCAGTGGAGACACGATCCTGTCCAATCAGGCCAGGAAAACACTGACAAAGTAGATCAGAGTAGCCAAAAGGGGCTACTGCGTCTGTGTGGAAAGGCCTGCAGGACAACACCAACTACAGGAAAGCCTCCCCCCAAACTGTACAGATCCTTCAACTAGCTGATGACTTCAATGTGTTTTACTGCAGGTTTGATCAGCCCACTCCCACACTCCTCACTAGCTCCAACTCAAACATTATACAACCAACTGCACCCCGTGCCCTCACCCCTCCTGTCCCCCCTGACTCCCCACTGGCACTGGTGGTCTGTGCAGAGGATGTGTGTCAGCTCTTCCAGAGAGAGAAGATCAGGAAGACACCAGCCCCAGATGGCGTGTCACCCTCCTCTCTGAAGGTATGCACAGAACAGCTGGCCTACATTTTCACAAGGATATTCAAGAGATCACTGGAGCTGTGTGAAGTCCACTCCTGCTTCAAACGGTCCACTATCATCCCGCTCCCAAAGAAATCCTTCATCACTGGACTGAATGACTACAGGCCCATCGCCCTGAGATCTGTGGTCATGAAGTCCTTCGAGAGACTGGTGTTGACCCACCTGAAGGACATCACAGGCCCCCTGCTAGACCCCCTGCAGTTTGCCTACCGGGTAAATAGGTCAGTGGATGATACAGACAACATGGGACTACACTATATCCGGCAAAAACTTGACTCCCTAAGGATGTACACAAGGATCCTGTTTCTGGACTTCAGCTTGGCATTCAACACCATCATCCCAGAAGTTCTGAGCACCAAACTCACCCAGCTCACTGTGCCCACCTCCATCTGTCAATGGAACACAAGCTTCCTGACTAGACAGACAGCAGCAGATGAGGCTGGGGAAAATCACATCCAGCACCAAGTGAGTACTGGCGCCCCCCAGGGATGTGTACTCTCCCAACTGCTCTTCTCCCTTTACACCAACGACTGCACCTCAGTAGACCCGTCTGCTCAACTCCTGAAATTTGCAGACGACACTACTACAGTCATCGGTCTCATTCGAGATGGAGATGAGTCTGCATACAGGCAGGAGGTCGAATAGCTGGCCCTGTGGTTCGGTCACAACAACCTGGAGCTGAACATGCTCAAAACTGTGGCAATGACAATGGATTTCAGGAGGAGCCCCCCCCCCATCACTGCCTTCCCTCACCATATTCAACAGCACTGTGTCAGCTGTGGATTCCGTCCGGTTTCTGGGTTCTACAAACTCAAGTCCAATATCAACACAGTCATCAAAAAGGCCCAGCAGAGGATGTACTTCCTGCGCCAGCTCAGGAAATACAACCTGCCTCAGGAGCTGCTGATTCAGTTTTACACTGCAGTCATCGAGTCTGTTCTCTTTACTTCTATCACTGTCTGGTTTGGATCGGCCACCAAACAGGACAGCAACAGACTACAACGGACAGTCAGGTTTGCAGAAAAGATTACCGGTGCCAACCTGCCCACCGTCCAGGACCTGTGTACCTCCAGAGTCAGTAAACAGACAGGTAAAATCACTGCAGACCCCTCTCACCCTGGACACAACCTGTTCCAAATTCTTCCCTCTGGTAGATTCTACAGAAATTTGAAATTATGTATAAGTTCAATACAAGTTAAGTGTATTGATTTTTCCCCCCCATGACATTCCTTACCCTGAGCTTCACTGGAGGAACCATTTTCCTCAGATTCTCGCTTCTTTTGTCCCACTGTTTCCTCCATTTCTGTCACATAGGTGTAGAAACTGTCCCCTGTCATTTTGTCAGCCGTTACAGTCCCGCTCGTCTTCACAGTCTTCCTGCCAACCAAGATGCAGAGAGAGAGGGGGAGAGAGAGTGACAGAACTTCTATTATAGCTCCTCTTAACTAGCCCTCTTGTCTGGGGAAAACGTAAAGGGATGAAATGAGAAATGGAAGGTGGGGAAAATAAAGAAAGAAATTCATTTCATTCTTGCTTCACCTCTGAAACTATTCTGCACTGGAAAGAAGAAGAAATTGGGGGAAACACGTGGCAGGATGGAAGCAGAGCGAGACATACTCAGCCATTTTGTCCACAGATGCTAAAAGAACAATCTAATGCAAAATATTGAAGACGTTAAGTTCTACTGTGTGTTTTTTTCCTGAGGCTGAAAAGCAAAGAGAGAGAGACTTTGGGAAACGGAGAGGAGTAGATTTGTTTTCCCCAGCTGTTATAGTGGAGCATGCCTCTGTCTGCCAGTATTGGTGGCCTGTGCTGAGAATGTAGCTGCCTACCTCTATGAGTGTGAATGCTTCTCATTGTTCATCCGTCTTTGTTGCTGCAGGAGACTTGTTTGGTGATGAACCAGCCATCTGTATGTTTCTGTGCAAGTGCCTGTTCTCTCACATACATGCAACGTGTCAATGGGTTGTGTAGGCCTTATGTTTCAACAACGTGTGTGTCTGTGGTTCTACTAACGTGTATCTGATATCTTCAGGTGCAGGAAAGGATTCAGCCGGCCAGTTGAGGAAGCAGTTGATGAAGACCATGCAGGCCATCCCACACCACACCCACATGATGACCCGGAAAGACACGCCCAGGTCATAGATCAACTACAGAGAGAGAGAGCGAGGGAGATGGGGGGGGGGGGTTAAGAAAGAGGCGAAGGAAAAGAAGTGAAAAGTGAAGGAAGACAGAAAGAGAGAGAGTAAGAAGAGGATGGTGATGAAGAAGAAGGATCGATGCACTGTCCTCAGAAATACGTTCTGATCAGTGGTGGGCTGTCAGGGCCATCAGGGCCTTCTCTGCTGGACCTGTCAAAATCGAAATCATAATCTGTTTATCATAGGTAAATTGAAGTGTGCCTGAAATGTGTCTGAATTCAATTACTTTGTTTTCTCGTGGGATGAGCAGTGATTTTCTATATTAGAACGTCATCTAAACGCATCACAGCTCCTTGGACCAGCACCTTTCGTTGAAGCCAATCAAAATTTTGATGTATTGTGACAGAATGCTCCAGGGGCCCTGAGATGTATCGGTGCTAGCCCCCCGTGTTGTCATCAACGTTGAGCTTGAGCCTTTGACAGGTTGTGACCAAACTAAGAGCGATGGTTGCTGCATTTACAGCTACTGATGATCTTGATGCCTATCTACTTTGCGTTTTTTGTGAATCTGGGAGGAATGTCAGCATTTTTTACATGTTCTCCCAAACAGAAAAAATATTGGCTGAATTTTGCTAGAGAAGGCTGCCATGAGTTTCTCAAGTGAGGGGGAACTTCAACTCCAGGTTGGTGTGCACATTTTTCTTATTGAATTGAAGGCGGTGCACTGATAATATTGTGGCTATACTTTATTGAATTTGTTGAAGTTGTGCAGGTGACTGATGAGCACTACATCAACTGTGGAAACTTGTTATCTCCTCCAGGTGGTATGCGTTTGGTTGCGTGTGTGTCTGTCCACGGCTTATCTTGCAACCTACTAGACTTATCAGCCTAAATGTTTTTAAAGATTATTTTTTCGGCATTTTCTGCTTTACTTTTAACAGTGACAATAGAAAGAGACAGGAAAGGCAGGGGATGACATGCAACAAAGGACCCGGGCTGGATTCGAACCCAGGCCGCTAAGGTGAAGACTTAACCTTATGTAGTACCCACTCTACCAGGTGAGCCACTAGGGGACCCCAACCTAAAAAAAAAATGTATGCACAGTTATGACTGCGTGATCAAGAACCTGTCATGGTTGCGGTGATTAAAAACCTTCGGAAAGCATTTATTCTCGCTATCCCCGCTCCCTCTCTTCATTCACTCTCCAGCTACTCCTCAGGGACAGCTCAGGTTGGACAGTTTGGAAACAAAGCAAGAGAGGCAAGATTGAGATGGCTTGGACATGTGTGGAGGAGAGATGCTGGGTATATTGGGAGAAGGATGCTGAATATGGAGCTGCCAGGGAAGAGGAAAAGAGGAAGGCCAAAGAGGAGGTTTATGGATGCGGTGAGAGAGGACATGCAAGTGGCTGGTGTGACAGAGGAAGATCCAGAGGATGGGAAGAGATGGAAACAGATGATCTGCTGTGGTGACTCCTAACGGGAGCAGCCGAAAGTAGCAGTAGTAGCAGTCATTGAGCCACAGATTGTCCCTGTTATTACAGCTTTTGAGACTATCACTCGTGATATTTTGATTAAGCTCATTTCAGCTTCTAAACCAACTATTGCCTGCTTGACTCCTTACCAGCAAAACTTTTTAAAGACCTCTGGCCTTTTCTGAGATCAACAATGCTAGATATTGTTAACTTATCACTTACTACTGGCATTGTTCCCAGCAGTTTTAAGACAGTTGTGGTCAAACCTCTACTTAAGAGGGAATAAATTGTAATTTTGGTGTCTCTGGAATAACGCCCTCTTGGCTTAAGTCCTACTTATCCTATTTATCTGGTATAATTACATCAAAATTCTCTGATGTCAAACATGGCGTACCCCAGGGCTCAGTTCTTGGCCCTTTACTTTTCTCTTTATATTTCGCCTCTTGGCCAAATTATACACAGTCATGGAATAGATTTCCATTGCTATGCGGAAGATACTCAGCTATATGTGTTTATAAGGGCTGATGATCGTACTCGAATTAGTAATTTAGAGACCTCTTGGCTGCTGTGAAAAATTGGATGTCTCTAAATTTCTTTGACTTTTTAAAATGCTTTTAAATTCGGATAAAACTGAGAGGCTGGTCGTTGGCCCTGCTAGACATAGACACCAATTTGACCTGGTAACAGTAACACTCAACAACTCTGTGATTTCACAAAGTGTGGCAGCCCAAAATCTTGGCATTATGTTTGATCCCAGCCTTTCCTTTGATAAGCATATTAAAGAAATCACCAAGACTGCCTTTTTTCACTTATGTAACATAGCTAAAATTCGGTCTTTCCTGTCCATGGCTGACACAGAGACTCTAATACATCTACTACTACTATTTTTTGGCTGCTCCCGTTAGGGCTCAGAGACTCTAATACATGCATTTTTTAAATCCAGATTTGATTACTGTAACGTTCTGTTTTCAGGTCTGCCACATACTAAAAGTCTTGGCTTTGCCCATGACAACATGGTTATTTCAATCTGTGCCTGTGACCTTTAGACCTTTAGACACAACGTTCTCTTGTAATGGCTGCTGAAGGAGATATTTCAGTATATCGTCTCAGGATCTGAAGACTGGATAATTCTTTAAGCAAGTCTCTCCAGGCAGTACACGTGGACTCCATCTCTTGAGGCAATGAACAGTCCCAGTCACCATTCTCTGCAGTGAACGCTCCAATAAACTTGCCTTGTATAGTCACTGATGCTACTAATCCCAATAGATTGAAGAGACTGTTCACAGTTGATAAAACACCTTGTCATGTAACGGATTTTACCTCATCAGAGGCTTTAAAGGTGAAGCTGTCTATCTTGCGATTCCAACTGAGGCCAAGACTGCATTGCATGGGTAATGTGTCTACATCAAGATCCAGGTCTTTGAGATCATTGGCATAATCTTGGAAAGTGTAGGGACTTCAAACCATCATCCACACAGAAGTCGCGTATGATGAATTGTTTGACCTCAGGGTCAGAATCTGGTTCGCTGCTTTGAACAGACTGTAGTAGGCAATACATAGCCACTGCTGGAGATGGAGTGTTCCCAAAGACATGTGCCTTCATATGATACTCCATGATGTCTTTGAAGAGGTCGTTGTCTTGAAACCAGAGGAACTGCAGGATGTTCCTCTCTTCTTCTTTTGCCAAGAAGCAGTGAAACATCTGTTTGATGTCTGCTGTGAAGGTGATGACTTCTTTCTCAAATATATCAGTACACCTAGCAGTGTGTTATTTAGATTAGGCCCAGTTAGCAAGACATCATTGAGTGACATGCCCTCGTACTGTGTGCTGGGAGTCAAATACAATTCTGATTTGCTTGGGCTTCTTCAGGTGATAGACACCGATAGACATCATTTCTTTGACTCCCGCACATGTTTTTAGGAAGTAAGACAGCTTGAGCCTTGGTCATTGAATCTTTCAAAGAATTCTGAATGGACAAGAAATCTGTTGCTCTGGTCATAGAATTACATTAAACATTTTGATAAAAATTGAGTTGTATGAATGTATTACAGTTGACCAAAACTTTAGACTTTACTAAGTGTGTGTCTGCATGCGCGCGTGTGTGTGTGTGTGTGTGTGCACGCACCTTGACACCAGGGAAGGTGACTGCTGACGAGGCATAGGAACCAATCATCAGGGAGAGGATGGTGGAACGTACATTGCCAAACATGTTTGGCAGCTATAAAAGAAAGTGAAAAGACAGTGAGTGAGAGATGAAGGGAGCGAGAGAGCAGGGAGTTGGGGTAGAAGGACAATTAAAGCCAGTTTAACAGTAACTCTTTTCATTTTCTCTCACTTACTGGCAAATGAATCGTGATCCAAAACCATCAGCTCTGTATTACAATACTACCCGTGTGAATAATGACAGCCTGACTCCTAAACAAATCCCCAAAGTCATCATGTGTGAGTGACACTAAAGTGAGTTTAAAGTGAGCTCACATCATTTCAGGAATCAGGAATCAGGAACATCTATTTGTCGTTTCATTCCATGCACCTGGGCACATGAAATGAAAGGATATATCGTTTCCCCCAGCCCACGGCAGTGCAAAACAAAGACAAAAACACATGTACAAACTGCAAGAACACATCCAAGCTACAAAAAAAACTACAAAAACCCCAAAACACGTATACCCAACATTCATTCATTCATCCGTTCATCTTCAGCCGCTTCTCCTGGGTAGGGCCGCGGTGGCAGCTAGCTAAGTAGAGCCCTCCAGACGTCCCCCATATATCCAAGATATCAACAACAACAACAATCACCGTCCAAGAGAGCGAACGCCAGCCAGGATGACTACCGGAACAGCCGGTCTGCATGGGCTAGCAGTTAGCTTAGCCTGCCCCGCTTCCGCGTCCTGTCAGACCGCCCTCGGTCCGGTTTGGTTTGGAAAGACCAGTTCTAAACCCAGGACGGCATCATTTCACCACCAATTCTCAATACGTCGTGTCAAGTCCTTTATAACTTATATCAGGGGAAGTGTTGGGGCTTTTTTATTTATTTATTTTTTATTTGCACAAACAGAAATAGAACAAGGGTTAAAAACTGCAGCATCGGCCACTGGAAGGCCGTAGCCACACATGTTAATCACATTTCAATACGCCATTTGTTGTGTATACTTGCTATTTTACTGATTTGCTCATGATTCTGTTGCACATTCAAAAAGCCCACAGGAGAAAGAGGCACTTAAAAAAAGTCAGGTGCACCTTGTGTATTTCACCAGCAGGTGGCGACATTTATTCTCTGTTAAGCACACTCGAGGTCAACTGTGCAGGAAAGCAGTAAGACAGGCTCATGAAGGCATTTCATACTACAGTCTCGAACTTCCTACTACACCACCACCACCTCAAAGCGAGGAGGCCTGAAAGCAGACACACAACATGCTGAAGCACGCCTGTTCTCACGCCACCGCATGGTTTACAGGAAGGCTGAGCTGCCGGCCTTCATACTGGAACAGGGCCCGTCTG
This sequence comes from Lampris incognitus, assembly GCF_029633865.1. Lineage (NCBI taxonomy): Eukaryota > Metazoa > Chordata > Actinopteri > Lampriformes > Lampridae > Lampris > Lampris incognitus. The sequence goes on from NC_079215.1 coordinate 63,887,398, forward strand.
CTGGTCTCAGGTGGGAAATATCTGTTTAACATCAGCACGTTGATTTTTTTGGGGGGGGGGGGGGTCTGGTGTTATCTGCATCACACACACACACACACACAACACAGCCATACTTGCTAAACAAATGTAGCCCATCCACTAAAATGACAGCCCGCTGTTGCATCAGCATGCATCCTCTTTCAGGAAAAGTATAAATGTATGTGTAAATAAGCATGCGAGTCCGCGTGAGCAGATATATATATATATATATATGTGCTTGTATTAGTGTGCGTGCGTGCAGCGTTTGAATGTACACAATCAACCCGTTCTCGTGCCCAGCTCGCCAAACCCCGACACTTGGCCACGCCCCCCGGCCTGGGGTAACTGTAGTGCAAACCCAGTAGTGTAAACCCATCCAGGCAGAGCAGTACCTTTATACCGTGACTGCACATATTGTGTTCCAGGTGATTATAGAAGCGTAGCCCCACAAACGGGAGGTGCTCGGTCAACAAGGTGATGGCAGCTAGCTGAGTGTGTTGTAGTCTGTTGGTTTTAGCCTGCGTGCTCTATGACGTCAGCAGAGCCAGAGGGTCACGGGGGGCTTCCAAACAAGTAGTATCCTGACATCACCTGAGAAGGTTTGGTTATTGTGTGCGTATTGCATACTAAACATTGTTATTGTCGTTATAGTTGTTATTTTATCCCCCCCCTCACCCTTTTTTCTCCCCAATTGTACCTCACTCTTACAACCAATCAATCAATAGATCAAGTTGCATTTTATATAGCGCTTTTATAGCTGCAACAGCCACTCAAAGCGCTTTCCAGGCTGTGCCGGTCTCTGCTCCACCCCCTCTGCCGATCCGGGGAGGGCTGCAGACTACCACATGCCTCCTCCCATACGTGTGGAGTCACCAGCCGCCTTCTTTTCACATAAAGTTTATTATTTTGGTACAGTTGTACTATATTGAAATATGATTAAAATACGTTGATATGTTCAATTTTATTTCAAATGTGTATATGTGATTAGATATGTTTTATTTTACTTACCTGTTGCACATAAGGCCAATCAGGAGTAAGGGGGAAGGGTCGCGGTGAGGGGTGGGGGCAAAAGACATAACAATGGCATAGAGGCTTCTGATTGGTTCTGACCAGGATGTAGGTCGTATACGTCATCAGCAGGAGAGCAACGATTGGCAATATTTACATTGGCCCACGTGTATTTGTTCACACTTTGCTTTTGCCCGAATACTGCTGATACTGTATAGAGATCGATACGCCGAAAGTTTAGGTTTGGGCTTGTTTTGTGGTCTTCCTAAGGTCGTGTATTTCTTTGTCACAATACAAGGTCTCTAAATTTAAGGCAAAGTTCATGATTTTTGAAATTTAGACAACATGTTGAAGCTGTTGAGAAAGTGTTGTGGCCTTTTAAGGCCACACCACTTTCTCAATAGCGTAAATAATTTTGAGAGGCACTTTATGTATTTCACATCATTCCGTACCAGTACTCAGAGTTCCAGAAATTCTGGATTTTCCATCATTTCAATCCCAGTTTCAGAGAACCAGAAATGTTTTTATCATTGCGTACCAGTAGTCAGAGTAGGTGGTTTATCAGGAGCAGAGGCTAGGGTAATAACGTGTTTCACTTTTTCAGTCCATGATGAAGGTGATGAGATCAGGAAGAAACCCACCAGAGGTCATAACAGCAGGGGCCTCCAGAGGCTTTAGTTTTTACCCCCTACACCAGTAGTGTAGTGGGTAAATTGGTGATCAGTACCGGTATTACATATTTTGCAACGTTCAGTAGGCTACTAGTGAATGATAATGAGCAATAATATCAGGGACACTTTAGAAATATCAGGCCTAGGTTTAGCCAGTGCCAGCACCAGTTCTGTATCGGGGCTCTTGTCTAGCTTATCTCAACACTACCCACACACTGCCTCGGCTCAGGCTCAGGCCTGTCACTCAATCCATCCCATATGACAATCTAACACTGTTTACATTTGCCTGATTTTTGTCAACGGTTATACATAGCTTGGATGTGCTATACAACTGATTTCCACACACCGGTACCTTACAGACTCTCGGTTTGCTCTAGGGAAGTTAGGTTATCGAAAGATCGTACACACTGAAATGAACTCACCGAGCACAAGTAGGAATAAACTGAGGGGGACCAGCCCAGCCTGCGAATCATCACGGTCCAAACTGCCCCCCCTTTGTGCAACCTGTGGAAATCGATGCACCATACGGCCTTGGCCCGGCCTAACAGAACAGCTCCAAGCCGCACAACACACCATTTCTCCCTCAACTGCTACAAACCGCCGAGAAATGGTCCGAAAACGCAGGAAAATCACTGAAACGTCGTGACGACAGAGCCAGACGTTGGTAGGCAACATGGCGCCCGTCGAGCACGTGAGATGCTCTCAGCCAATCACAGCGCGTGTTGCAAAGCTCAGCGGATGGAGAGGAGGAAAGAAGGGCGTCAGGGAGAGAAGGGGGAGACGGTAGATTCAAGGCTGGTGAAGAGGAGATAGTTGGAAAACGTAGCAAACGTCAGTTTTATAATTTACAAGTTTAATCGCACAATATTCGAAGGCGTAAGCTGTAAGTGTGATACCGGTGGATGTGAAGTGGACGTCGGTTAGATGTTGCTGCGTCCTTCTCCAGTTCGCCGTGACTCGTTAGCCAGCTAGGTAGCTAAGCTAGCAGCTGCTATAGTAGCCTTGTTTGCTAGTTCCGTGAACATACGCAGCTGCTAAAAGAAGACTCGTACGGGATCAGACACACCAGAGAGCGGGTGGAGCCGCCGCCAGGGTTTGCTCCCCCTTCCTCCGGCTACGTGGGGTTCTCACGCTGGAACAAGTCACCAGCAGCAGGCCTTTGTCTCGTCCCCACCGCGCCTGCTGGGCCATTCGTGCGCAGCGCCACGTCCTGACCATTGCGGAACTGCCCTTCTCCTGACCTGAGTGAGTACGTTTGTCCGTTTAGCTCGCAAGAGGGACGGTAACATCGGTGGGACACGTGAAACCAGACCTGCAGCGAGGGTGGGTTGTTGAGGACCTCTTCATTAGTTTGATAGATGCCGGCTTTAGTTTAGTTCATGTTTAATGTGCTTGATTTGGAATATTTTAAAAAAAGGAACCTACGTTCAAGAATCAAGAACAATGTATTGTAACGTGCATGGATAAGAAGACACGCTGGCCGCTGGTTCGCGGGTCTGACCCTTTAGTCTAGCGGTTAGCGATGCCTCCTGCGGTGCGGGCGGTACGGGTTCGCTTCCCGGCCGCGGCAGTTCCTGTGGTTGCGTTGCCCCCCCGAATTCGCTACAGCATTGTCATTTCTGTCATGTACTTGAGTAGGAAACGAAATTTCGTTTCACCCAGCCCACGTGCTTTGAAACGTCGACCTCTGAATCTTGGCCTCAGTGCACGTTGGAAGGCTTGTCATTCAGCAACAGACTCGAGACCAACTGGTATAGAGAGCTCTTGACTTCAGCTATGTCACTATACTCATATGGGTATAGTCGTCAAGTGGGGGCACTGTCAAATATGGTCAAAATTAATTTTCACAAATTTAACAATTAGATATTTACAATCTGATCACACAAATGTGTCTCCCGTCCCCTTAAACCTCCCAGTATACTCTCAATTTAGTATTTACAACTTCTGATTCTAGGAAATACACTCATGTTTTTAAAGCTATAGTATCGGTGAGGCGGGGCATGCAGCTTGATGCATATTAGCACCATATTTGTAGTTCTTCCAGTTTTCAAAGTAGGGTTGGAAATAGGGTCCTAAAATATATATATATACTTACTGAGTATATCAAATATCTGTTACAGCAGCCGAACTAGAAATTGCACAGCATCTAGATGATGCAGCAGTGTACATAGATGATATATGTTAAGAAAAATTGAAGATATTTGTTTATTTCAGATATTTGTAGAGCCCCACCATGCTGCTTAAAAACCAATCAGCACTACAGTTGTAGTTCCTCCGGTTTGCAAAAAAGGGTCATAAATAGATATATCTAGTCAAGTCCAAGTATCTTTATTGTCCCTTACAGGGAAATTAGTTTGCAGCTGGTATATATAAAACTCTCACACAAAACAAAAGATACAAACACCAAGGCAGAACTGACACATCACTGATGGACAACAACAAAACAACAGGAGGCAAGGAGAACCAAAGGAGTTCAAATATAGAGACCGGGGAAACAAGCAATCTGCAGACAACAGATGAATACTATCTACCGTCTAACAATTGAATGGCTGTGGGGACAAAGGAAGCCTTGTATCTTAGTCCTAGTACGGGGCATCCTCAACCGACGACCTGGCGGTAACAGCTCAAACTCTGGCCGAATGGGGTGACCTCGGCGCTCCAGAAGGGAAGTAGCCTTTCTGAACACCCTCCTATTATAAAGGTCAGTAAGCTGGGCTGGACTTCTCCCGGAAATCTTACCAGCCCGTTTGATGAGTCTACCAAGCCTTTTTTGTTGGCCAGAGTCAAATTGCCAAACCAAACAACAATGCAGTACATTAAAACGTGTATAAAAGCGAGTCATCATCTGGGAGGAGACATTAAATGTCCACATTTTCCTCAGGGGGAAAAGTCTTTGGTGGACCTTCTCTGATGTGGAAGCTGAAGTAATACTTGTCACTACAGAAGCAACATGAGTTTCAAAGTACAGTTTGGTGTGGAGAACAACCCCCAGATATTTGTAGCTGTCCACAAGCTCAATGTCAGCACCGTTAATGCTGGTCGGTACAGGACTAGGAGGAGTCTTTCTGAAGCTGATTATCACGTCTTTACTTTTAGGCACATTTCAGTGGAGAAAGGAGCCATCACACCAAGACACAAAATCATCGACCACAGGTCCGCGTTGTTCCTCCTCCCCTTCAAGAAGACCTACAATCACCGAGTCATCCACAAATGTGAAGGTGTGTCTAGTGGTATGGTTGCTATAGCGACAGTCGTTAGCGTACAAGATGTAGTAGGGTAACGGGGAGAGGCAACAGCCCTGAGGGGAGCCGGTTGAAGAGTACAGCTGATTGGAAAAGGAGCCATTAAGCCTCACACCCTGGGACCTATGAGTGAATCTATCTATAACATATGTCAGATATTTACCGCGGCTGAACTAGTAATTACCCTGCGTATCGATGATCTACGTTAAGAAAAAGTGAAGCGGCGGGTTTATTTGAGGCCTCCTGATCCGTCTCTAACGGTAAGCTGAAGTTAGACATTGCAATTGGTGGACACCTAATAAAACATTTCATATTCACCTTTCGTATTCCGAATCCGTTTGGACTGAATTCTCTAGTTACGGTTTTGTAACCGGTAACACAAAGCGAACTGTTTTCCTCGCCATAGCAATGGTAGCCGAGGATTATGGGTAGTGCAGAGCCTGCTATCCAAAAATGTCAACAACAACAAAACTAAACACTTTTCTGAATCGAAGGAGAAATAATCAAAAGTGGTGGCCTTAATGTTAACCTGTTGTATTGGTGAATTGTCGTATTGTTGCACATTCCTGTGTTTGTGTTGAGGAATCAATGTCTTCTAGTTAGTATGGTTTAGGTCTCTTTTTGGGGAGCGGGGGTCTCCCCAATTATACTTGGCCAATTACCCTATTTTCCGAGCCGTCCCGGTCTCTGCTCCACCCCCTCTGCTGATCCGGGAGGGCTGCAGACTACCACATGCCTCCTCCCATACATGTGGAGTCGCCAGCCGCTTCTTTTCACCTGACAGTGAGGAGTTTCACCAGGGGGGGGTG